>NW_027506892.1:639308-649308 GCF_052324685.1 Brachyhypopomus gauderio
GTTGATAACATGTTTATTCAGCTAAACATGATATTTGAAATGTAAGCCAACATTTAGTACATTTAACCTCACGGACGTAATTTGGGGGGGACTTTTTCAAAAGCCGGTTTTGGTCCTCTGCATTTTTAAACGGTTAAAAATAAATATTTAAATAGCGACGAATCTAGCGCTTGGACCATGCAGAAAACGACCGCTCCGAGCTCCGCTCCGGTAACACTTTACGTTCCTAAAAATGAATTTTCCATGAAGCAAACCTGGCGACTTTGTGGCCGCATTCATGTAAACACACGTACGATTTGTAATTCACAGGTTTGAAAACTCGTTCTCGCCCCTACTGTGCAATTTGGTTAGGAATACAGCCGAGCTCAACTATCAAGTTGAAAGTCATCGTAGTTTGCTTACCCATTTTGACCCAGTTCCCAACCCAACTTTAAGAATAGATTAACGGCGATAATTTTTATATCGCCCGATAAGAGTATCAAATTAACGAACGCCGTTAACGGCCCACCACTATTTTAAACATATTACTAATTTTAAGCAAGGTTGCCAACTTTTCAAAATCTCTAGTGAGATTAGATTTGGGGGCGGGGAGGGGGTAGTAACTCATTGAATCATAGATGTGGATCAGCGGTAAATAAACTAATTATTTTTTTGCATGAGATATCGGAAGTGTGGCATGTGAGCGTGTGAAGACAGTCAAATGCGTGTGTCTCACGCTCATTGCGTGAGAGTTGGCAACACTTATAAGTTTGTTGTGAGTCTGTTGTTGCTGTCCTTATTTGTTCGTCTGTATATTAACCGGAGATTAACAATTCATTCATTGAATAGCCTACCTATCTTGAGGGGCATGTGTGTACGGGGGAGGGTGCGGGGGAGGGGGGGGGGGGTCGAACGAACCCTTCGATCCCCCCTGGCTACGGGCCTGACATTAGTACTTTCATAACAGGGTACCCGCGGGTCCTTAAAAAGTCTTAAATTTAGTTTTCCATATTCAAGGCCTAAAAATGTCTTAAAATGTCTGGAATTTTATGAGGGGAGGCATTAAATTATTATAAGTGTGTGTTGTTCAGTTGTTCTGGCGCGATGCGAACTTTGCCGAATCTAGCGCTAATGCAGAAAATAACCGCTCCAGGGTCCTAGTGCTAGATTCCTAGCGTTGGAGTATCCGCTTGTTAAGTGTGACGACACGCGTGACGTTTCAGCCGCTTCCGGGTCCAAACAAACAAGGATGGCGGAGCCTGTAAACCTGTTTACGATAACTTCGTTCTTTAGTGAGGCACCATTGAGGGTTAAAAAAGGTCTAAACTCTTTCAACTCCAATAGAGTACTAAGTGTATCTGTTCTCCCAGGTGGTATATTTAGGGGTAGAGTCCAGGCGTCCATGAAAAAGACGATTTACGAGGTTGAGGTGAGTTGAGGTGAATTGAGGTTGAGGTGTGGTGACTGAAGTGAGTATGGGTCAAATAACGTTTAATACAGGTACACGTTGAGGGTCAGGCAGTGAGGTACAGCAGCTGCGTTTGCCCAATCGGTAAAGACAAGTGCCATCATATGGCAGCCTTGTTGATTTGGGTGGAGAAAAATGTGTCCCGCACCGATGTGGAATGCGTGTGGAAAAGGGCGAAGACACCGAAAACGGACGAAATTGCAGCCAAGAGAGTATCTGAGATGGCCCCATCCACATCACGAGGTTAGTAAATAATTTACAATTGATGTCAATGTTGCATGGTTTATATGTTGGCACCTAGCCTAACCTAAATCTCAACACTATGTGCTTAACTTTAAATCTAGACATCTCTCCCCATCAAGACATTTGATGGGCTAGTGAGCAGCCCAGGTTATGGCCAGGCTGAGGACAAGGCTCTTTATGTGCTATCATCACTCGCCGTCACCACTGAGGAGAAGCAACAGATTGAGGGAGCTACAGTTGGGCAAGCAAAGAACCCATTATGGTAAGAAATGCAACTTAACAAAATGTATGCAAAGCATAAATTAAGTAAGCAGCTTGACAACCCGTACACATAATTTAGACATGGTTGTAATTTGTTGTCTTAATTTGTGGGACATTGTGCATGTGTGGTATTTTAACATGTAACTAATTATAAATTGATTTAATTCTTTGTTTTGTTTTTATGTATAACAGGTCAGCATATCGCAAGAAACTAATCACGGCAAGCACGGGGAATCCTACATGAGTCGCGGGCAAAGCAGCAGTACACAGCGGACGCTGGTGTGGTGATCCAGAAGAGGGGATTGTTCCTGTCTGACAGTGGTCTACTTGGTGGATCTCCAGATGGGACAGTGTCTGATGACTGCATCATTGAGGTGAAATGCCCATGGTCCGCCAGAACTAAGACTGTCCAGCAGGCAGCAGAGAGTAAGAGAGACTTTTTTCTAGAGCTGGATGAAGAGACAAGTTCCCTCAAACTAAAACAAACTCACCACTATTGGCATCAGATCCAAGGCAACCTACATCTGACCAAAGCTAACTGTTGTCATCTACTTGTATGGACTCCTCTTGACCTGGTCATTCTCCCAGTGCTCAAAGACCTAACATGGGTGCTTAACATTGACATTCTCGAACATTTTTATAAGGATATTTTCCTACCACACATTATAAGGTAATTATTCAATGCATTACAAGTGCAGATTGAGTTATAGTGAATTAGGTTGTAGCACATCACAACACTAACATGTTCCTGAATGTAAAAAAGACAAACATTTTAATCTGGTTTTACTTTTTTAATAAAGGTTTTCTGCAAAGTTGTGTAAATCATTCTTCAGTCACAATAATTGTAAACATGTTTTAATTTGCCACTGTCCTGCTAACTGATTTACATACATCAGATATTTCATTGAATTTCACGGAGAATTGGGGTTTGCAAATTTGTAAGACACAGACATACTTTCAGTATCTTGTTAATATTTTTCCTGTACTGGTAAGGGATGTGGTCCAAAATGCAAAACAGTTTCAGCCTCTGAATAGACCGCTCCACATATGTCCTTGCACAGGAGATATCATTGCACAAAATATCATACAGAGCACAGATGATGGTGGTAAAGATGTTAGTTACAGTTGCTGTGCTACAATTAAACCTTGTTGCAAGGTCTACATGGCCACAATTCAATTTAAGCTTCATCAAAGTAAGGAGTAACTGATCAATAAGGGGCATAATTTGGACAGTCCAATCAGAATGATACTGTAGCTCAAATCTAGAAAGAAGTGCTTCCAAAAAAAATACTGTGGCAGCATCAAGTAATCCAGTGTAGTATTGGACTTTGTTAGGATGGGAGGAAATCTGACTGAAAGAAAAGGTTTGCTTTTGTTTCTCCAACTGTTCTTTCAATTTTTTGTTCTCTTCTCTAAGCATGTCATTCTCAACCTCGAGCATGACAAGACTTGGTTGGGATGTAGTAGGGGTTTGTGGGGTTGCCATGTCAGCTGTGTGTCCTGTGTCTGTTGCTTCATCACTGGAAGGGACAATCTGCTTCTTCTGCTTAGGGGGATTGCTGGGGTGGTCAGGAAAATGAAAAGCCTTTCCCTGGTTCCAAGCGAATCGCGAAGGTCCAGCAGCTTTGCCATTGGGAAAGTGCCAACTACACACCCTGGAGTTGCAGTTTGGGGTGAAGTTTTCACGTCTGTAAAAGAAGAAAAAATTATCATTAATCATTAGTCACAGCTTACTTGGGTTCCTCTAACAAAGTGCTAAAGAAATAAGGACCTTATAAAATTGTGTGTGTATATATATATATTGCAATAAAATGTGAGAATTATGTATGGTAAGTGTACGGCAGTAATAAACTAATGGAAACGGGCTAAGCAGTAATGTATATGCATACTGAAAAAGGTAAATATAGGATGCAACAGTAGCATCAGCTGTATTTTTGCTTGGTATTTTTACGGACACTCCTGATCAGCTAACCGTTGTGTGTGTATCCATACAATATATCAAGGATATCCAAAAAGATATCCTGGTGTTGCCTTTTACGAGCTAGCTAATCTAGCTAGTGTTAGCGCCACTAGCTAAGTTAACCAGAGCTATCTTTACTTTAGTTTTACTTTAGCTGGACAACAAATAAAACAAAACAAGAACTAAAATATCTGTATGTGGCAAGAAACATTGTATTAAACCCATAGCTAGAATATCAAGCAATCCAAAAAGGGGCAAGTTGGCTTTTTTTTCTCTGTGGGGTTAGCTAGCTAGCATTAGCGCCCACGGAGGCACTGTCAAGATTTTTTTTAGAAATAGAACTTACCTTATCAACTGCACCCATTTTCTTCTCTCTTTCTCATTGCAAGGAAAGCGGTAGAAAGACAAAAGGGTCGTTGTTTTAGACTCGGATCTGTTAAAACAGCAGGGCACACAGCACTGCGGCATATTAAGGGACTCAATGCAGCGAGTGTTTGGACCCGGACGTGACGTTTCGCAAAGATGATGCGTCACAGCTTAACAACCCCATACGGCCTCAACAACGTCAACAATTTTCGTTCGCCACCCCCCCCCCTCCCTCAACGATGTGGAACACACCTGCATCCCCAGTAATAGTATTATTTTCTCTTGTGAGAGGTATTAAAAAGGTCTTAAAAGTCATTGAATTTGAGATTTAAAAATGTGCAGATACCCTGCATAAATATGATTAATGCAGCAGGTTCCAGACATGGAGTCCGAGGTTCACGGTGACTGGCTGAATGAGCCCTGAACGTCTTTGGACGTGTCCATCTTTCTACCCCCCCCCCCCCCCCCCATGGTCCGTTCTGTCCCTCAGATGCAGGAGATGAAACAAAAGACGATATGAAGGAGCTTTTTTAGAAGTGGGCACAAAGGGGCTCATTCATGTCAGACGTGTACTCGTAAGCCCCCCCCCCCCCCGTTCAGCCACACCCAGAGACACTTCAATTAGAGTCTGGACCACAGCACCGCCTCAGTGGTACCAATACTTCCAGTGTCATGGCAGGTAACGGGTGAGATGTGCCCAAATCATTAAACAAAACACCAAAGTTCTTTGAGGACCATATATGAGATGTGGTGAGTGGCGGCCATGTTTAGTGAGGCAGTGTTAAGTGTCTGAAGATCGTTTCATATGTGTCCTGTGCCGTCTATCTAAATTTACTTTGAATTAAGTAGATCCAGTGCTGAATATTGTCACAAATGAGCTTGTCATCAAAATGAGTTGGGTAGCTCTTTTAAGGGAGTGAACCAGGTGACACTCCTAAATTATATTACTGGTTACTGAACAAGAGGGACTCTTACAGTGACAATGAGAGATCACAGAAGCTGCCTGAAAATGACCTTTGGCCTCACTGTTTATGTTCTGATCAGAGAACAGTTTGGGAATTTGACCTAAAGTGGTAATCATTTAGGCTTTAGGTGTTGAAAATGGCCTCAGATCATTGGACTTGTCTTAGACCTCTAATTGTGGATCAGTGCACTAGCTCAGATCCTTGATGGGTGAAACAGAAATATAAGCCCTATCTTCTCCTTGACCTTTGTCCTATTGAGCTTCGTAACTGCTTGCAGATTCAATGACCTGAGATTTGGCCAAGATAAACCAATACAATGGACGTCTGTGTAAAGTGGAAAGCACTGATAATGCGGAGTTTACTCAACATTACCATAGATGGACAATTTAGGAAGTAGCAGTTGTAGTAACTGATCAGAGATCAATATATTCATGAGTATATATATTCTGTGGAGTTTATTTAACGTGTGGTTTCAGATATTTATGGACAGTGTCCCACCCTGCAACTTGAACTCAGGAAGTGAGGATGCGTAAATGTCGACATGTCATTGTCTTGAATTAATAATGCGTAAGAATGCAGCAAAAGACGTCCTGGTCAGTCCTCGAGGACATGCTGCGAGGACGGACGAGTTTGGGCCTATTTGTGTGGACAGGTTCTCTGAATACCACACCCAGTTTCTAAAATGTCCTATGGCTTCAAATTGAGTCAACACACAGCAATGTACATAACAGTGTGTGTAAAGCACTTTGGCAACCGAGTTTGTGTGTATCTTCGAATTGTGACGTTTTCCACCCAAAGAAATTCCAGTGTGAAATGGCGTTTGAACACAATGAGTCCGTGCGTGGTTTACAGCAGGTGGTGTAGGGTAGGACAATGTAGCACTGTTACTATTTGACCCTTGCAATACTAAACCTACAGAACTGTGCAGTATGTACACGAGGCCTCTAACAAATCACTTTTTCACTGGGTGCTCTGAGCAACTCAGTGTCTGCCATTCCAAACCAGCGTCCTGTGGGTGTTTCAATAAAGCAGCGTAGGACAGTTCAGCAGATGGAGGTCGGATCACGATCACTATATACAGCAGTACAATCTGTGTGTGTGTGTGTGTGTGTGGGGGGGGCTCCTCGTGGGACTCTTATTTTGAAGCTGAATTTGGCTTTTTCCTGCCCTCTCTCTTGTCTGGTGTTTCACATTGCAGAGGCTCTTCTTGTCCTCCAGCCAGTCCCAAACCTGCACGTATCTAATTTCACTGCTTTTAAAAAGCTCTTATTGTCCCACTATGATATTCATCAACGCTGATGAACAGAGGTGCTCTTGTGGGGAGGCCGGATACTCGGGGATTAACTGGAGGTGAACAGGTTGCTTTGGTTATTAAAGTACCTGTTGAATGGGGGGGGGGGTGTCTGGGTTGGGCCAACCGGTGAGGGGTGGAGCCCTGTCAGTGGGGTAGAGTTGAGCACGGGGGTGTGGCCAGGCATAAGGAGGGCGGACAGAGACGAAGATGGTGCTGTTGACCCCAAAGGTGGTGCAGAGAGCATCGCTGTTCGTGTCGTTTGGCGGCCTTGTGGCCACGTTCGTCACCATGCTGCTGCCGCTGTGGAAGACCATGAACTCTGACCTGAACGAGATGGAGAACTGGTACGAGGGCCTGTGGCACATGTGCATCTTCACAGAGGAGGTGGGGCTGCACTGCAAGGCCTTCGAGTCCCTGCTGGCGCTGCCCCCCGTCACGCTGGCCTCCCGCGTCCTCATGTGCGTCTCCGTGGCCAGCGGCCTGCTCGGCGTCGGCTCCGCCTTCTTCGGCCTGGACGACGTGGCCGCCAGCCCGGACCGCCGCAGGACGAAGAGAGTGCTCCTCATCCTCGGGGGCGTGCTCATCTGGGTGTCAGGGGTCACGACCCTTGCACCTGTGTCACTGATTGCGTATGTGATGGTAGCGGAGTTCTGGGACGAGAGTCTGCCGGATGCAATGCCACGGTGGGAGTACGGAGAGGCCATGTTCTCCGCCTGGTTCTCCGGCCTCCTGCTGGTGGTTGGAGGGACGTTCATCTTCGTGGCGGTGTGCATGGGGGACCATGAGGCCAGACAGCGGACGGAAATGTTCACGCTTGCTCATGAGCAACGAACCAAGACCCAGAACTACCTGAAGACGGAATTGTTGTAGCTTCTGTACGATCTATCTGCAGACAAACCAACCTTTTAATATTTAGAAAGACACATCTCCCTAATGTTTTAATATCTGATTATTGCTTCCTTTCTGTTGTAGGACACGTTTGTTGTTCTTTATTACATTTAAAAGAATTTCTGCTTCTGTTTGACCGTTTAGTGACGTGGTTCAGATTTGTCTGCATCATTTTTCTTTGGATGTGAAGGATTCATGGATCTGGTTGAAGCACCATAAAAGAATCACAATGTCTAGTTTGAAATAAAGCTGCAGAAATCAGTGTTAGCTGTGGATGCTCTGTTCCTGCTGCTGAATCAGAAACCATCGACCCAAGAAGCCTTCTGAAGTCCTTCAGCAGACTCCAGAACCCCGTCCAGACCTTCAGGTCCCGCAGGGCCTCAGCGTCCGCTACACCAGGATATTCGCAGGAGTTGTTTGCCTGATAAGAATTAACATGAGCACAAATTCAAAAACGGTGGGTCATGAAATTCTTTAAGAATACATAAACACAGAAATATTAGATAAAAATGAATGTTCTAGTGTGTTTAGTCCACTTAGTTTGATTTTTAAGTTTCTCTAATTCAGAATTAGCATGACACATTTGCTTTTATACAATATGATGGGTGTGTGAAACTAGGTTATACATGGAGTGTACTGTCATAACCGACACTAGCAACAGTCTTCACATGTTCTTGTCACGTATTACAATAATTATGCATATGCACCACCATTATGTGAGATTTGATTTAATTAAAAGGTCATTTTAAAGAAAATTTCTGTCTTCCAGTAATTAAATCAATGAAGCTTGTAATGAAATTAATGACTATTGCTGAGATTTTGACATGTTAATGTGTGACTTCTACTAACTAATTGACTTGTATTACCAGAGGACAAAGGGATTGAGGAGCTGAGCAGATATCAGCAGGTATTTGTGAGGTTGTGATTTTGTTAGACATCTTTGTCAGGGAAGGAGCAGGTGTGTTGGGGGGGGGGGTGTTAATGGTGATTTTGGCTACAGTAGGAGATCTAGTGAACAAAAGTTAAAAAGAAGAGAATGCAAGAGATTAAAGAAGACAAAAGACCATTTGGTACAGAGAGAGAGAGAGAGAGAGAGAGAGAGAGCGGGGGGAGTAGCTTTGACGTGTGGTGTAGCCACACATTGCAGGGTCACCGAGGACAAGCGGAGCTCAGGTGTGCATTCTGAACTTAATACTGCCACTTCACCTGCACCTAATGGGCCACGCAGTCCTTCAGCAGTGTGGGAGTGGGGGCAGTTGGGGCAGCGGGGGCAGTTGGGACAGTTGGGGTAGTGGGGACAGTGGGGGGCAGTGGGACAGTGGGGACAGTTGGGACAGTTGGGGTAGTGGGGACAGTGGGGGCAGTTGGGACAGTGGGGTAGTGGGACAGTGGGGGCAGTTGGGACAGTTGGGGTAGTGGGGACAGTGGGGGCAGTTGGGACAGTGGGGTAGTGGGACAGTGGGGGCAGTTGGGACAGTTGGGACAGTGGGGTAGTGGGACAGTGGGGGCAGTTGGGGCAGTGGTTTCTTGCATGAGCTGGCTGAACCGAGCGTGTAACTGCAGCAGGATGGCGAGGTTCATCCTTTAAAACATCTTCATCTTTTTATAACTTCTTCTTTCAAAGTGCCAAAAGTCACTTTTTTAAAACTGAAAAATTTATTTCTGACTTCAGAAAGTCACTTCATAACCTGATTAGGGGTGTATTCAACTAAGGATTTTCATAGTCGAATCTGATTCGTCAGCTTTTCCCTTTAGTCGACTAATAGTCGAATCTGGTTTATTTTTATTTTTTATTTAGAGCATCTTAAATATGGAGTCAAAATAGGGTCTTTAATGGTGACGAAAAAAAAATAATATCGCAAATATAAGATTAGCATTTTGCATTTTACGTTCCTAATTTGTTTCTGCAATACTTTCCCTCTTTTGCGTTTCTTTCTTTTCTTTGCGTTTCACATTTTATGTTGCTGATTTTTTTTTGCAATACTTTCTCCCTTTTGCGTTTCTTTCTTTTGTTTGCGCGTCACTGCTTTTCTTTGCGTCTCGCATTTTACGTTCATAATTTTTTTTTGCGCTTCTCTCTTTTCTTTGCTCCGGTTTTAGCCTCTGTGTGGGGGCGGGGAAAGAGGCGTGGCCAAGAGCAAAAGGCGTGCTGTGAACGTTCAGCGTCAGTTCAGCTTCCTTCCACTCGCTGAACTGAACTGCTGCTGCAGCGCATCTGGTGTTAAAGGAAGAGAGGGGTCGGGTGTGTGCGAGGTGGTGGCGCATTTCAGGGCATTGTTTTTAATCGCTCAGGTTTTCAAAAGATCATTTCAAACCGACCTCAGTAAAATGTTAATAATAATAATAATAATAATATATATATTTTAAACGAAGTTTTAAAAGGGCACTTTCGTTGATAAAGGGCAGAGTTGGTGGTGCTTTAGCACCTGATGTCTATGTCTGCAAGCATATACCTGTGGTCCAGCTGGGCGACCGTCTGCCATGATACCAGTAACCAAATTGCCGCGCTGTGTGACGGTTCAACTGATGACGCTAAACGTTCACAGCACGCCTTTCGCTCTTGGCCACGCCTCTTT
>NW_027506892.1:654308-816808 GCF_052324685.1 Brachyhypopomus gauderio
GAAGTACTGTTGACCTGGTTGGGTTACCTGAATTCTGGATTACAGCTGTGAGGTGGTTCTGGCCACGGATGGCTTTGTCCTCCTGGGAGAAGGTGTCTTTTAGAGAGGAGACAGGCGGAGGTCTCCAGGGTCTCTGAGGCAGTGTGTTAACATATGCAGCTTGGAAGCACACTGTGCCATAACCCTGCAGTGTTCATACAGCTTGAGCTTGGAATTCCACAACAAGATCAACTCTGAACTCCAGTGACCTCATTCTGCACATGGCCAAAAAGAGCCTCACAGAGACTGATGTACTCTCTCTCTCTCTGTGTGCGGTGTAGAGTGTGTGGTGTAGAGTGTGTGGTGTGGAGTGTGTGGTGTAGAATGTGTGGTGTTTGGTGTGGTGTAGAATGTGTGGTGTGGAGTGTGGTATGTGGTGTAGAGTGTGTGTGTGGTGTAGAGTGTGTGGTGTGGTGTGTGGTGCGGTGTGTGTGGTGTAGAGTGTGTCGTGTGGAGTGGTGAAGAGTGTGTGGTGTAAAGAGTGGAGTGTGTGGTGTAGAGTGTGTGGTGTGTCTGGTGTAGAGTGTGTGGTGTAGAGTGTGTGGTGTAAAGAGTGGAGTGTGTGGTGTAGAGTGTGTGGTGTGGTATGGAGTGTGTGGTGTGGAGTGGGTGGAGTAGAGTGTGTGTGGTGTAAAGAGTGGAGTGTGTGGTGTGGTGTGGAGTGTAGAGTGTGTGGTGTGGTGTGTGGTGTGGGGGTGTGGTGTAGAGTGTGTGGTGTAGAGTGTGGTGTAGAGTGTGTGGTGTGGGGGTGTGGTGTAGAGTGTGTGGTGTTTGGTGTGGTGTGGAGTGTGTGGTGTGGTGTAGGGTGTGTGGTGTAGTGTAGAGTGTGTGGTGTGGTGTAGAGTGTGTGGTGTGATGTAGGGTGTGGTGTGGTGTAGGGTGTGTGGTGTAGAGTGTGGGGTGTGTGATGTGGAGTGTGTGGTGTAGAGTGTGTGGTGTAGTGTGGGGTGTGTGATGTGTGGTGTGAAGTGTGTGGTGTGGTGTAGAGTGTGTGGTGTGGTGTGTGTGGTGTAAAGTGTGTGGTGTGTAGAGTGTGGTGTGTGTTGTGCAGTGTGTGGTGTCGAGTGTGTGGTGTAGAGTGTGTAGTGTGGGGTAGAGTGTGTGGTGTAGAGTATGTGGTGTGGTGTAGAGTGTGTGGTGTGGAGTGTGTGGTGTGGTGTAGGGTGTGTGGTGTAGTGTGTGATGTGTGGTGTAGAGTGTGGGGTGTGTGGTGTAGAGTGTGTGGTGTGGTGTAGTGTGTGGTGTAGAGTGTGTGGTGTGTGATGTGTGGTGTAGAGTGTGTGGTGTGGGGTGTGTGATGTGTGGTGTGGAGTGTGTGGTGTGGTGTAGAGTGTGTGGTGTGGAGTTTGTGGTGTAGACTGTGGTGTGTGTGATGTGTGGTCTAGAGTGTGTGTGGTCTAGAGTGCGTGTGTGGTGTGGGGTGTGTGATGTGGAGTGTGTGGTGTGGTGTAGAGTGTGTGGTGTAGTGTGGGGTGTGTGATGTGTGGTGTGAAGTGTGTGGTGTGGTGTAGAGTGTGTGGTGTGGAGTGTGTGGTGTGGTGTAGAGTGTGTGGTGTGGGGTGTGGTGTAGAGTGTGTGGTGTGGGGTGTGTGATGTGGTGTAGAGTCTGTGGCGTGGTGTAGAGTGTGTGGTGTGGGGTGTGTGGTGTGGTGTAGTGTGTGTGGTGTAGAGTGTGTGGTGTGTGGTGTGGTGTAGAGTGTGGGGTGTGTGTAGAGTGTGGTCCACCTCAATCACATCTCCCATTCATTCAGGTGTAGTGTGTGGTGTGGTGTAGAGTGTGTGGTGTGGGGTGTGTGATGTGGTGTAGAGTGTGTGGTGTAGAGTGTGTGGCATGGTGAGAGTGTGGGGTGTGTGGTGTGGGGTGTGTGGTGTAGAGTGTGTGGTGTGTGTGTAGAGTGTGTGGTGTGTGGTCCACCTCAATCACATCTCCCATTCATTCAGCTCCTGGACAGAAACACAAGCTCCCTTTCAAAAATCAATGCAGAATTAATCAACAGTCAGTGTGCATGTTCGGGCCAGTGTTGATGACATCATAAGTGCATGTTCGGGCCAGTGTTGATGACATCATTAGTGCACAGTAAATGAATGTGGTGGTGAAACCTTATTTCTGCACGACGTTCATATTACAAAATGAAGCTGAAGAAGTTACATGGTGTTTTTCTGCTGATCCTGGGTCTGTGTGCGTGGTCGTGTCCATGGTATCCTGAAGCTTGACCCCTGTTTCTGCTGATCCTGGGTCTGTGTGCGTGGTCATGTCCATGGTATCCTGAAGCTTGACCCCTGTTTCTGCTCCGCGTTTTGCAAGTAATGAAGGTGCAGTGTGAGAAAGTTGCTGTGCTGTGAGTGAAACCTCCTTATCACCTAGAGATCAGTGTGAGAGGATGGATGATTAACCCTAACCCGTGGGTAAAGGTGGAACTGAAGCGGTGATGACCAGCGTGCCGCTCTGACCCCTGTGCAGTCTGCTTCCTCAGGACAGAGACCCAGGGGGCAAATCTAACCCCAGCAAAGAGCAGTGCTCAGAAGAGCCCCAGCAGACCCCAGCCGGCCTGGTTAAAGGGGCGTGGAGATGCTGACCCGGGCTGAGAACCTTGTCGTGTGCTCTCAGAGAACGTGGCATCATGTCACCCCACAACGGTGATCCAATCAGGGCCAGAAGACCACGCTTCATGTTCCTGCAGACCAAGGAGATGTGCTGTAATTATGGGATTTACAATGACCTTTGGACTCCTGTGTGGGTCACACTCCATCTCAGATGATAAACTGTGTGTGTGTGTGTGTGCGAGTGCGTATGTGTACGTGTGAGAGCTCGTGTGAGTCCAGCGTAATACTGTGGGAGTTGTTGGTGTCTCTGGAAAGGCACCAGTGAAAGCAGCTCTCCTGTGCCAGGGAATACCAGGACCACAGACCAGGGAACTCTGGGACCACAGACCAGGGAACTCTGGGACCACAGACCAGGGAACGCCAGGACCACAGACCAGGGAACTCTGGGACCACAGACCAGGGAACTGTGGGACCACAGGAACTGCACTTGTGTTGTTTTGGCTCCAGCAGTGTTCGAGTGGATGTAGGGGTCTATGTTTGATCAGGCTAGTAACGATGTCGATGCTTCTGCTGACCCTAGCAGGCTGATTGTCCCTAAATTGGTCTGGATGTTGGATGGTAAGGATGAATGCTCTCATGGTGTCTCGTGTCTCATGTCCTCTCACGGTAGCTGGGGCTGCTCACCTGACCCATGTCACTTGATCTTATCATGAAGCTCTTTCCCCCGTTTGTCATCTTGCTCCTCGTCACATTCCAGTTCACCACCAGGTGTGTAGAGTTATTAACCCTGTTAGCAGGCAGGCTTTGCAGTCAGTGTGCTACTGAAATCATATTCTATATAGACTGTGAATGTTCTCAACCTATGTTGGGTTGGGATGGAGTCTCCCAGGGAAACTATCCCAGGGTGATGGTGATGATGATGGTGATGATGGTGGTGGTGTTGGTGATGGTGTTGTGATGATGGTGGTGGTGTGGGTGGTGATGGTGATGATGATGGTGGTGGTGGTGGTGGTGGTGATGATGGTGATGGTGTTGTGATGATGGTGGTGGTGGTGGTGATGGTGTTGGTGTTGTTGTGATGGTGTTGTGATGATGGTGTTGGTGGTGTTGTGATGATGGTGGTGGTGTGGTGTTAGTATTGTTGTGATGATGATGGTGTTGGTGGTGGTGGTGTTGTGATGATGGTGGTGGTGGTGATGGTGGTGATGGTGTTGTGATGATGGCGGGGGTGGTGATGGTGTTGGTGTTGTTGTGATGGTGTTGTGATGATGGTGTTGGTGGTGTTGTGATGATGGTGGTGGTGTGGTGTTAGTATTGTTGTGATGATGATGGTGGTGGTGGTGGTGATGGTGTTGTGATGATGGTGGTGGTGGTGGTGATGGTGTTGTGATGATGGTGGTGATGGTGTTGGTGGTGATGGTGTTGTGATGATGGTGGTGTTGGTGGTGGTGATGGTGGTGGTGGTGATGGTGGTGGTGTTGTGATGATGGTGGTGGTGTGGTGTTAGTATTGTTGTGATGATGATGGTGTTGGTGGTGATGGTGTTGTGATGATGGTGGTGGTGGTGATGGTGGTGATGGTGTTGTGATGATGGTGGTGGTGTGGTGTTAGTATTGTTGTGATGATGATGGTGGTGGTGGTGGTGGTGATGGTGGTGATGGTGTTGTGATGATGGTGGTGATGGTGTTGGTGGTGATGGTGTTGTTGTGATGGTGTTGTGATGATGGTGTTGGTGGTGTTGTGATGGTGGTGTTGGTGGTGGTGTTGTGATGATGGTGGTGTTGGTGGTGGTGATGGTGGAGGCGGTGGTGATGGTGGTGGTGTTGTGATGATGATGGTGGTGTTGGTGGTGATGTTGTGATGATGGTGGTGTTGGTGGTGATGGTGGAGGTGGTGGTGATGGTGGTGGTGTGGTGTTAGTATTGTTGTGATGATGATGGTGGTGGTGGTGGTGATGGTGTTGTGATGATGGTGGTGGTGGTGGTGATGGTGGTGATGGTGTTGTGATGATGGTGTTGGTGGTGGTGGTGTTGGTGGTGGTGGTGTTGTGATGATGGTGGTGTTGGTGGTGGTGATGGTGGTGGTGTGGTGTTAGTATTGTTGTGATGATGATGGTGTTGGTGGTGGTGGTGATGGTGTTGTGATGATGGTGGTGGTGGTGATGGTGGTGATGGTGGTGGTGGTGGTGATGGTGGTGATGGTGTTGTGATGATGGTGGTGATGGTGTTGGTGGTGATGGTGTTGGTGTTGTTGTGATGGTGTTGTGATGATGGTGTTGTGATGGTGGTGTTGGTGGTGGTGTTGTGATGATGGTGGTGTTGGTGGTGGTGATGGTGGTGGTGGTGTGGGTGGTGATGGTGGTGGTGATGTTGTTGGTGTTGTGATGATGGTGGTGGTGGTGGTGATGGTGTTGGTGGTGATGGTGTTGGTGTTGTTGTGATGGTGTTGTGATGATGGTGTTGGTGGTGTTGTTGGTGTTGTGATGATGGTGGTGGTGGTGGTGGTGGTGTTGTTGGTGGTGTTGTGATGATGGTAGTGGTGGTGGTGTGTGGTGATGGTGATGGCGGTGGTGATGGTGGAGGTGGTGGTGGTGATGGTGGAGGTGGTGGTGATGGTGGTGGTGTTGTGATGATGGTGGTGGTGTTGGTGGTGATGTTGTGATGATGGTGGTGTTGGTGGTGGTGATGGTGGAGGTGGTGGTGATGGTGGTGGTGTTGTGATGATGGTGGTGGTGTGGTGTTAGTATTGTTGTGATGATGATGGTGTTGGTGGTGATGGTGTTGTGATGATGGTGGTGGTGGTGATGGTAGTGATGGTGTTGTGATGATGGCGGGGGTGGTGATGGTGTTGGTGGTGATGGTGTTGGTGTTGTTGTGATGGTGTTGTGATGATGGTGTTGGTGGTGTTGTTGGTGTTGTGATGATGGTGGTGGTGGTGGTGGTGGTGTTGTTGGTGGTGTTGTGATGATGGTAGTGGTGGTGGTGTGTGGTGATGGTGATGGCGGTGGTGATGGTGGAGGTGGTGGTGGTGATGGTGGAGGTGGTGGTGATGGTGGTGGTGTTGTGATGATGATGGTGGTGTTGGTGGTGGTGATGGTGGAGGTGGTGGTGATGGTGGTGGTGTGGTGTTAGTATTGTTGTGATGATGATGGTGGTGGTGGTGGTGATGGTGTTGTGATGATGGTGGTGGTGGTGGTGATGGTGTTGGTGGTGTGATGATGGTGGTGTTGGTGGTGGTGATGGTGGTGGTGTTGTGATGATGGTGGTGGTGTGGTGTTAGTATTGTTGTGATGATGATGGTGTTGGTGGTGGTGGTGATGGTGTTGTGATGATGGTGGTGGTGGTGATGGTGGTGATGGTGTTGTGATGATGGCGGGGGTGGTGATGGTGTTGGTGTTGTTGTGATGGTGTTGTGATGATGGTGTTGGTGGTGTTGTGATGGTGGTGTTGTGATGATGGTGGTGGTGGTGTTGTGATGGTGTTGTTGTGATGGTGTTGTGATGATGGTGTTGGTGGTGTTGTGATGATGGTGGTGATGGTGTTGGTGGTGTTGTGATGGTGTTGTTGTGATGGTGTTGTGATGGTGGTGTTGTGATGATGGTGGTGGTGGTGTTGGTGGTGGTGGGTGGGGGTGTTATCATTCTTCTTTTTCCTGCATGACCCATAAATCATGATAGTATATGAGGTGCGTGTCTTGCAGCATGACAGTTCCTATGGAGATATATCCTGCAGTATGAACAGTCAGGATGTCTTTCCTCCTCTGGCATTTGTCCTGCATTTAGTTAAAGCAGAATACAAATTAATAATTTTTCATCTGTTTGTAGTGAACTCTGAATAAACTTTTGAAAAAAACAACAACACCTCAAAAAAGTTCTGACTGCGTTTCTTTAATGAAGACAACCAAAAATGACTGACACACTTCATGAACACGTTGACTCACTATACAGTATGAACACATGAGAATGGGGTGTGGGCAGTGTTAAAGTTTGAAGTGTCTCCCAACGTTGCTGCAGGACTCTTTCCGCCACTCCGGCGTGGGACCCGGCCGACCTCTCCCTCGTTAAGGAGGGTTAGTGTTCTTTCCATTTGCCCCATCAAGGACCTTTGAATGTGACGTGAATATCAAGTGGTCCTTTTAGCAGAGCGCCTGAAAAGCTGTTTAAACATTTAAATGCTACGCTTGAGCCCAGAAACGAGCTAGTTTGGTGACCGTGGAGATCTCGTATGATGTGTGGGGGTTTGTTACAGAGGTTAAGTTTTCAAGTCATTATATCGTCTTGTTTATGGAGGTGATATATGAGTTATCTATCTTTACTTAACTACCTGTCTATCTCTAACACACTTGTAAAAAGCATTTCAATGGTTAGAAACTTTGTTCTACTTATATGTCATGCTGACATAGTTCTTACCACATGTGGTAACTGCAGTTGACTGATTTATTCATGTGTAAAAAATGTAACAGCCTCTTGCGGTAGAAATAATTCTAATATTATTACAATTTCTAATATTTCTAATATTAGTGACTATATATATACTATATACTATATATACTACATATCTGGTGATTATGTTCACCATAATTCACAAATTATAAATATAAAAGTTGCTTTTTAAATTTATATTTCTACTAAGTGCTAATTCTTTCCTTCTCCCATTAAAGTCATTATATTGGGAGTCCCTCGTAGCATTCTGGGTGAAGAAACCCCATGGTGGTCATTAAGAATCAATCTCATTACATAATAAGGTTTCTAATGGCCAAGTTTCAAGGTACTTAAGGAGTTTTAGTGTACTAGGTCCTTTTCTCTGAACTAGTGCAGAAAACCTTCCAGTGGTGAGTAACTGAGCTAAGCTAAGCTAACCTCAGGGGATGATGATGGATTCCTGGCTACACACTGCATAACCTCTTGTCCATGGGGACATTAGCACGGTCACCGTGGATACAACCTTTCTTATTAACGTGTTTGCCTACACAAAAACTTCAGATGCTAAGCATGTTTTCTCATTGACAGGTACTGGTACTGTAGCCACTGAGGAGTTTATAGCTGTTTTAAATCAAAGCATTAACCTTGAACTCTTGCACTGTGCTGTCGTCTCCTGAAGCTCTGAACTACCGTGTCTGACTCTCACCTAGTTACGACGGCTGGAGATAGAGAGAACAGATATATCGTTCTGCACTGAGGAACGGAGGAGTGGGGGAATAGAGGAATAGAGGAGTGGAGGAATAGAGGAGTGGAGGAACTTTCTGCACTGTTGTCATGTTAAGGAAACCGTGGCAACCAGAGTTGAGCATGTGCTCTTATGCGGTGCGATCACGTGTGTCTCGTTTTCTCGTACCTCTCCATCTTTTTATTCATAGATGAGATGTTCTACTCCAGTCCAACATCCAGTTCTGGGTTTCGTAATCACCTGGAGTTAGTTGTGTATGATGGAGGGTTAGGGTGACAGTTGTACCTGGGTGGCTGTGACTTCCCCAGCGTGGATTTTGGGTTTGTGAGTTGAAATCGCCTGCACGTTCTTCAGTAGACGTGCCGTGCGAATGACGAGGCTTCGGATGTGTAAACAGATCCCGTTTCCTTCCTTGTGTGCGTGTATTCTCCGTCTGATTGGGTAATGTCATGGCAGGATCCATCACACTCCTCTTCCTCCTCTTCCTCCTCCTGCAGGAGATGTGCAGCGGCTGATCTGAGATATGGCAACGCAGGCCAGGCAGTTCTACAGATCCCCGCTACCACACCGTGTCCACCCCTAGGCCCCGGGGACCCACCCTAGGCATCTGATTGTGCCCAGGCCCCCTGCACCCTCAACGGGCTTCCCGCTCACTGGGACTCCTGGCTTCACTTGGGCCCACCATGGGAGGATGCCTCTCCAAACCCAAACCAGGTGACTCCCACGGCTGCAGAACCCCAGCCAAACCCTCAGATCCTTAAATAACTGGCACTCGTTTCTCCTGCACATATAGGTCAGTCCCTCCACCTCCTCCATCCACCCCTCCCTCCACCCCTCCCTCCATCCCTTCCTCCATCTCTCCCTCCACCTCCTCCATCCACCCCTCCCTCCACCTCCTTCCTCCATCCCTTCCTCCATCTCTCCCTCCACCTCCTCCATCCACCCCTCCCTCCACCTCCTTCCTCCACCTCCTCCATCCACCCCTCCCTCCACCCCTCCCTCCACCTCCTTCCTCCACCTCCTCCATCCACCCCTCCCTCCACCCCTCCCTCCATCCCTTCCTCCATCTCTTCCTCCACCCCTCCCTCCATCCCTTCCTCCATCTCTTCCTCCACCCCTCCCTCCACCCCTCCCTCCACCTCTCCCTCCACCCCTTCCTCCATCTCTCCCTCCACCTCCTCCCTCCATCTCTCACTCCACCCCTCCCTCCACCTCCTCCCTCCATCTCTCACTCCACCACCCTGCCCCCAACTGCCTGTTGTGGCGTAACTTTCTTTTTTAGTTGATGCAGGAATTTTAATGCTCAGACTTGTTCTCCAGGCTTCATGGGGATTAGACAGTGAATTATGAACAGAGTGTTTGACTGTTTCACAGTGCATTGCTGGTCCTTACACCCCAAAAACAAAGAAACACTAGAGGACAGGAGTAAGTTGGTCCAACAGTGGCGTTATCTACAGAGCCATGCTGAGGTAGGGGCAGTGGACTTGGAGAAGAGAATCCTGAAGCTGTGAACCTCCCTCATCAAAAAACCCAAAAGATCTCCCAAAACAACCACAGTCATCAAATATGGGCCTAATCTCAGAACTAACGCTTGATGTTTTCAGTGAAGATGGTTTCTACTGAAATGCTTATTAATCAGGTATCTGATCTGCTCAGCACACGATCCTCTTCCCAGCTTTAGAAATGCAGCTGTACTAAAGGCCCTGACAAATGTCATGTATTGAGGCCTGTGATGAACCAGCCAGGTTGTCCAATAAATCAGGCTGCAGTAGAAATGTGTTTGGCCACTTTGTGGTATTATCAGTTATTTATATTCTGTGTGTGTGTGTGTGTGTGAGAGAGAGAGAGAGAGAGAGAGAGAGAGAGAGAGAGAGAGAGTAAGAAGGAATTTGGGATCAATAGATGAGGTTAATCATTAAATAAACAATTACACCAGTATAATTAGCTGTTTGAAACCAACACATTACACAGACATACATATATGTTTATCTTGTAAAATGAATCTCAGACAGGCGTGGTCTTTCTAGACCTGAGGGTGTGTGTACATGACAACGTGTCTCCAGACTCAAGGCCTGTGATCATTGGGTTGAAGACCCGGCTCTTGGTCTGAAGACGCAGCTCTCGGCCTGTGTCTCCTGCTCTGTGCAGTGTCAGGACTCACTAAGCTGTAGCAGACCACGCAACACCGGCTTTCTTTCTTCTTCACTGCTGGCTTGGTCGTCTTTTATGATTTTCCGTTGATTTTAATTAAGCTTTGCTCAGCAGGTGAGAATTCTCTCAGAGATTAAAGTCTAACACCCGGCTTCTCGCTGCATTCTTCCAGTCAGAGAGAGAAAACAGGTTCTGTGTGTGCTGCGGTAAAGCAACGTTACACAACAACCTTTCCTTGATATACTGTGTTCTGTGTTGAACACATTACAACATCATCTTTGCTCTGTGCACTTTAAAAGCAGTTTTTGACAATGCAGTTTTAGCCTCCAGATGCAAACAACCCTACATCCCAACAACCCGTGTCTAAATTCAAACGCTTGTGTTGTTCGTGCAAGTGTTCGCATTGAATGATTCAGAACCTGATTAAACTACATTTCACATATGATTTATTCATACCATAGCTGACCTGCCCCAAAATAGCTACGAATGGTGTCCAATAGTTGCAAAGACCGACTGGAGCAAACATGAACACGATCCAGCGTCTGTCACGTCTGTTCAGCGGTGATTACAACGGTAATTGTTAGAAACCCGACTTCATAACATCATTTTTAATCATTCAAAGAGTCGATCACAGTGGCTATGTGGACATTCATGCAGGGCAACTGTGCCCCAAATGTGGTCTTCAAAGCTGTAGTTGCAATAAGTGGGAAAGTTGTCTTTAGTGAAGTTGCTGGGTCATAGGTAGCCATCATAACCAAACGCAAACCTTTTATTAAACATGCAATGAAACGCACACAGTATGACTTTTATCAGTATCATAAATGCCACGAGGAGGCAAGAGCTGTCCATCAAATCAGATGGTAACCCTAACCCTGGCCTGATCTTTGACCCTTCCCTTTTTCACAGTTGAGGTCAAGGTTGAACTCACCCTCCTGGAGAAGGAGAAGGAGGCGGAGCTGATGTCTCCGAACGGCAAGGCCAGCCCGTTCTCGGAGTGCCGGCCCAACGGGTCGCTGGGTCACTGCTCAGACGACGAGGCTTCCGCACCGCGCCCCAACCACAAACCCCGAGACTACATCGAGGCGGCGGTGTGTCACGTGAAGGACCTGGAGAACGATCAGTAAGACCCTGATGTGGCCCGAACGTGGTGTGTCGTGTAATGCGAGTGTTCCTATGGAGGTTTCTTTAACGGGTCGATTCCAGAGCCCACGGGCTTCTACATGTGGACATCACAGCGCATGAAAATGACGTGACGTTTCTGTTCTTTCCTCCGTCATCTGTGACGGTGCATGATAGTGGGAACTGACTGTGTGGGTGTGTGTGTGTGTGTGTGTGTGTGTGGGTGGGTGTGTGTGTGTGTGTGTCTGTGTGTCGGTGTGTGTGTGTGTGTGTCTGTCTGTCTGTGTGTCTGTCTGTGTGTGTGTGTGTGTGTCGGTGTCGGTGTGGGTGTGGGTGTGAGTGTGTGTGTGTGTGTGTGTGTGTGTGTGTGGGTGGGTGGGTGGTTGTGTGTGTGTGTGTCTGTGGGTGGGTGTGAGTGTGTGTCTGTGGGTGTGTGTATGTGTGTGTGGGTGGGTGCGTGTGTGTGTGTGTGTGTGCGTGTGTGTGTATGTGGGTGGGTGGTTGGGTGTGGGCATATACTTCATCAGATATCCCTGTGATTATCAGCGCTGGTTAATCTGGATGTAATCTGATACTGCACTAATTCTGAGGTGACGTGTCATCACTGGTTTTCCACACCTTGGTGATTTAAGCTCAGCACCATGTGGTTTAGTTATTTTTCCTCTTTAACATTTCAACATTTAAAATAGAATTTTGTTGAACCAACGTGGCTCGTATAAACAAGCTAAATACTATTTTTGTACATGATTCTTTTTCTTCTCCACTGGGCACTGAACAGCTGGAGTGTGTTGTGTAGACCTCCTGGTCGTCTGGAGTGTGTTGTGTAGACCTCCTGGTTGTCTTCATCAAATGTTCTCCTGCTCTTCCTGTCAGAGTCGTAGCTCGTTTGAAAACACTAGCTTGTACTGACAAACCCTGCTAAAAGAAGCTCTGTTATAATGAGATCTCGTTCATAATGAGGATATGGTGATTGGTTAGTAGGATAATTAAATATCTCTCCCCTTCTGTGATTGGTTACTTAATGTAATGTAATGTAATATAATACTGATTGTTTTATTGACGTCTGAAGTCTTCTGAAAATGTTGATACATTGCCCAACTCTATTTTTATTTGATAAACTAAAAGATGTCAATAGTTCTCTTTTGATTACTGTGGCAGGGTTAAGTTTAGGTGTAGGCATTAGTTACCATAGTAATGGGTATAAGTATAGGCCCAGCAATTCTCAGCAACAGCAATATATTCAATAGAAACACCCCTCTCTCTCTGTCTCTCTCTTCCTCCCTCTTTCCCTCTCTATCTCTCTCTTCCTCTCAATTCCTCCTTCGCTCCCTCCCTCCCTCTCTCTCTCCCTCCCTCCCTCCCACCAGGATGCGTGAGGTAGATATGGGGATAGGCAGAGCGTTGCTCATTAAGGAACATGGAGAATTCTGGGCCATGGGACACAAGTGTCCCCACTACGGTGCTCCACTGGTTAAGGGTGAGTCCACTTGAGTTCATTGTCTCACTTTGTCCAGTCTGTCCTCTTCAGTGCTAAAGTGCTTTACCTGATGTAATTCAGTCTCTATTATCGAAAAGACTATTTGGTGATTGTCTTACACACAGGGCTTTATCTCTCCTGCAGTCATTCTTATCTGACTGGGGATCTGACTGTTAGTCTTCACAAAATACTGCTGGGGACTGTGGTTGATAATTAGCTATCTTGGCACACTCTTGGCACTAGTGCTTAACCTACACTCGAAGTGTAAAGAGATGAGAAGTGGTTTTAGAGCACAAAGGCCTTCATACAGTACGTTTACATTTACAATCCCTTGGGCTGTGCATTATGGGTAGTGTGACCTGAAAGGTCATCGTGTTGTTGGCAGGGGTTCTTTCTAAAGGGCACGTGCGATGCCCATGGCACGGAGCCTGCTTCAACATCGCCACAGGAGACATCGAGGACTTTCCTGGCCTAGACAGTCTCCCCACCTTCCAGGTAACACCTGTTTGTTCTGAGAACTCTGGGCTGTGGTTTTGGACTGTACTGAAAGAGGTTGAAGATAAGAAAAGACAAAGATGAAAGCCGGAGAAGGTTAATGAGGGCAGGAGAGACTCCGTCTCATGACAGGTCCATGACATTTAGCCTCTTTTTTGACACAGGTCAGAGTTGAAAAGGACAAGGTGATTATACGGGCAAACAAGCAGGTAAAATTATCTTACTCTATGAGTCTCCTATTGGCTGGTCTGGGCATGTGCTTTAGGTCAGTGTGTGTGTGTGTGTGTGTGTGTGTGTGTGTGTGTGTGTGTGTGTGTGTGTGTGTGTGTGTGTGTGTGTGTGTGTGTGTTGGGGGGGTGTTGAGAGTGAAAAGTTAATCAGCATGGCAGGAAGTGGCAGTTAGTGTAGTTATTTCATTATCTCTCTCAGGCTCTCCAGACACAGAGGAGGTCAAAGGCCACAGTGAAGTGTTCCGCCGTCATCAACTCCAGCAGCAGTTTCAGCCATGTGCTCATCATCGGATCAGGTCAGGACACAGCTGGCCCAACACCACCAGCTCTACCAAACTGCCCAACACCACCAGCTCTACCAAACTGCCCAAAACCATCAGCTCTACCAAACTGCCCAACACCATCAGCTCTACCAAACTGCCCAAAACCATCAGCTCTACCAAACTGCCCAACACCACCAGCTCTACCAAACTGCCCAACACCATCAGCTCTACCAAACTGCCCAACACCATCAGCTCTACCAAACTGCTGCACTACAAACTACTACTACAGCTCTTATTTCATAAGGGGTTGAGATGGGGCCATATGAAGTTTCTGGAATGACTTCAAAAAGTGTTTCATATGTTTCACAACTTTATTTTCTTGATTACATAGTTTTTTGTCTGAAATGTGCAATGACAAATACCTTTAAGGTGTTTTCTATTCATATAAATATCATTCTTTCATATAATTCATTCATATAAATATATAAGTGTGTAGGGTAGTGTAGTATAATATAAGTGTGAAATCACCTCAGAGTAGGACTATATTTACTTGTCCTTTAGTGAGACTGAGGTGTATTCTCTCTCCCCCTCTCTCTCCCTCTCTCTCTTCCTCTCTCTATCTCTCTCTCTCTCTCTCTCTCAGGTCCTGCTGCGTTGGTGTGTGCTGAGACGCTGAGACAGGAGGGCTTCACCGATCGTATCGTCATGTTCACCGTAGACAAGCACCCCCCCTATGACAGGCCTAAACTGAGTAAGGTTTGTACAGCGTGACATGACCACACACCCTAGTTGGGGGAGGGGGGGGGCAGCCAGGAAACACACGCTGTTCCTCGTCTACACCGTCCTTCTGCTAATGTGTGTTAATACTGCCGCTGCTAATGTGTGTTAATACTGCTGCTGCTAATGTGTGTTAATACTGCCGCTGCTAATGTGTGTTAATACTGCCGCTGCTAATGTGTGTTAATACTGCCGCTGCTCTAGTCATGAAAGTCCTTCTTCTTTTAGCGTCTCTTGAATGATTTTGTCTTTCTAGTCGTTAGAGAGCACAGCCGAGCAGCTTCAGCTGCGTTCGATGGAGTTCTTTCAGACCCACGACATCGAGCTCTTCCTGGAGAAGGAGGTGAGCCCGACCATACATGTGAGCACCAGCGAGCGTGTGCAGCCCGGTGCATGCTGGGTAACAGCCGCCATAACTGAGAGGACGGCTCAGTTCTTCAGATGTCAGTAGGCATCATCCTCCCCGAGCTGGTGTACAGTGTATATGTCTCCTGCAGGCCGTGTCCCTCGACATAAAGACGAAGACAGTGACGTTTCAGGATGGCTATAAAATGGAATACAGGAAACTCTTCATTGCAACAGGAAGCAGGTAGGAAGCAACAGGAAGCAGGTAGGAAGCAACAGGAAGCAGGTAGCCTAAGGATAATCAGTCCTAATCAAGCTGCTTCCTGGAGTGCACAGAGCTGGTGGTTGGATCTCTTGTCCAAACATATCAAGCCATCTTCACGAACATGAATTAGTTCCTCACAAAAAGCACTACCAACAACAACAAAAACATTCAGCTGTGCGGACATGTTTAAAGTAGTCACAGACTAACTCCACTGACGAAAAACACATGAATGGGGAAAAGGTGTGAAAGGAAGACAGGAAGATAGGTAGAATATATAGAGGTATAATTCTAGATGCCCTGTCTTCTGACACAAAGAATATGCATTTCAGACCTTTACCGGTTTTAGCTGCAAGTTGACAGTCTTCACGTCTCCTTTTTTATGTTGTAAGCAAATACATCCACCCTGCCTGAGACAGAGGGTAGGTGGGGGAGGGTAGGTGATGGAGGGTAGGTGGGGAGGGTAGGTGGGGGAGGGTAGGTGATGGAGGGTAGGTGGGGGAGGGTAGGTGGGGGAGGGTAGGTGATGGAGGGTAGGTGATGGAGGGTAGGTGGGGGAGGGTAGGTGGGGGAGGGTAGGTGATGGAGGGTAGGTGGGGGAGGGTAGGTGATGGAGGGTAGGTGGGGGAGGGTAGGTGGGGGAGGGTAGGTGATGGAGGGTAGGTGGGGGAGGGTAGGTGGGGGAGGGTAGGTGATGGAGGGTAGGTGGGGGAGGGTAGGTGATGGAGGGTAGGTGGGGGAGGGTAGGTGGGGGAGGGTAGGTGATGGAGGGTAGGTGGGGGAGGGTAGGTGATGGAGGGTAGGTGGGGGAGGGTAGGTGGGGGAGGGTAGGTGATGGAGGGTAGGTGATGGAGGGTAAGTGGGGAGGGTAGGTGGGGAGGGTAGGTGGGGGAGGGTAGGTGATGGAGGGTAGGTGGGGGAGGGTAGGTGGGGAGGGTAGGTGGGGAGGGTAGGTGATGGAGGGTAGGTGATGGAGGGTAAGTGGGGAGGGTAGGTGGGGAGGGTAGGTGGGGGAGGGTAGGTGGGGAGGGTAGGTGGGGAGGGTAGGTGATGGAGGGTAGGTGGGGAGGGTAGGTGGGGAGGGTAGGTGATGGAGGGTAGGTGATGGAGGGTAAGTGGGGAGGGTAGGTGGGGGAGGGTAGGTGGGGGAGGGTAGGTGCGGGAGGGTAGGTGGGGGAGGGTAGGTGGGGCAACGTGACAGAAACTCTGAACAAACACTACTCCATCAGTGCATAAACAGGGGCTCAAACGCAGTCAGCTGTAATCATGCGTGTAGACCTGCAGTAGCTGCTTAACGGAGAGGTGTTCCCTCACTCTGTCTCTCTCTGCCTTTAAAGACCCAGGACCATAAATTACAAAGGCAAAGACATAGGCAACGTATTCCACCTAAGAACTCCTGAAGATGCTAACAGCATAGCCAGACTGGCCAGCAGCAGGAACGCTGTCATCGTGGGAACCTCCTTTATTGGTGAGATTCAGGACACGTTTGAATATGACTGTAGTATTTCCTCTTTGTCTTCTGAAATCCACACATATCAGATTAGTAATACTAGAGACTGAATGCATTACAAAGTCTGTAAACAGTAAGTAAATAGATTAAGTAGAAGTGTGTGAATATGTAAATGTGCAGACTGTATTTCATACAAAGTCTAAGTGCTTGTGGTAATGAAGTCTGAAATAAGTTTTGCTCACCAGTGGTTATAGAATTATAATCTAAATTGCCTGTGCTGGTGACGTAGTGCGACTAGAGTTGTGTACCGCATGTTCAGGTGTGTAGGCTAATGTACCTGGGCTCAGGTTTGAAGCTAGGGCGTGTGGTTCTTGTGCAGGTATGGAGGTGGCTGCAGCTCTGACAGATAAAGCCCACTCTGTGTCCGTCATCGGCGTCGACGCCGTGCCGTTCCGTAAAGCCCTCGGCGAGAAAGTAGGAAAATCTGTGATGAAGGTGGGAGAAAACACGGGCCCTAGTGTACTACGTTCGTTTGTTCATTCATCTTTCATTCATCCATCCATCCATCTCCATCAGTTTTAACTCATGATCTGAAAGGCTTGTAAAGGATATACTTACACTATATGCACTTTTCTGGAGATACTCTCTTGCATACTTGCAAACATACCGTACTTACCCAAAACCCTAGTAGCCAAAACAATCGAATGTAATGTAGATATGTGGATGGCTGATGAGAAATGAGATATTCTTAGAGGAGGAAGTGGAAGAGCGAGAACACGATCGTCTTGTAAGCTCTTCCAGAACACGACACCAGGCTGGTTTTAGGTGTTTGCCTCCAGCAGAACACCTAAAAGAGAGTGTCAGCAGGAATCGCCAGCTATTGTAACGTGTGTAAATCATAGGCAGGGGGGAAGCGCTGAAAAGTTTCATCTGGGTTTTTCTGAGCCTTGTCAGTGCAGACAGACCAGGAGAGAGCTGAGCCAAAACCTTAGACCCAACACAGGCAGAGGTCACACAGCTAAAGCTTTAACCTTAGACCCAACACAGGCAGAGGTCACACAGCTAAAGCTATAACCTTAGCCCCAACACATGCAAAGGTAACACAGCTAAAGCTATAACCTTAGACCCAACACAGGCAAAGGTCACACAGCTAAAGCTTTAACCTTAGACCCAACACAGGCAGAGGTCACACAGCTAAAGCTATAACCTTAGCCCCAACACGTGCAAAGGTCACACAGCTAAAGCTTTAACCTTAGCCCCAACACAGGCAAAGATCACACAGCTAAAGCTTTAACCTTAGCCCCAACACAGGCAAAGGTCACACAGCTAAAGCTTTAACCTTAGCCCCAACACAGGCAGAGGTCACACAGCTAAAGCTATAACCTTAGCCCCAACACGTGCAAAGGTCACACAGCTAAAGCTTTAACCTTAGCCCCAACACAGGCAAAGGTCACACAGCTAAAGCTTTAACCTTAGCCCCAACACAGGCAAAGGTCACACAGCTAAAGCTTTAACCTTAGACCCAACACAGGCAAAGGTCACACAGCTAAAGCTATAACCTTAGACCCAACACAGGCAAAGGTCACACAGCTAAAGCTTTAACCTTAGACCCAACACAGGCAGAGGCTGTTTATGTGTGTGGCACCATATGGGAGACGTGAGGTAGTGGGTGAGAGTGATGAGACAGACTTAATTTGACACCTCTTAGAGGGACATGGACATGAGTTAAAGATGATGACACTTAACAACATTCGCCAAGACTTCCACCCAGAATGGGTGGAGTATTTCAATTCTTTTCTTGGTGTAAATAGGTGGAGAATTTCAGTTTTCCTGGTGTGAATGGGTGGAGTATTTCAGTGCTTTTCCTGGTGTAAATGGTGTCTGTTGTGAGGGGCTTGACCGTGTGTTGCTCTTTCCTGTGGCAGCTGTTCGAGGGGAACAGGGTCAAGTTCTACATGCTGAACGAGGTGTCAGAGATGCGAGGTCATCACGGACAGGTATTCAGGAAGTGAGAGAAACGGTGGCACTGCCGGATAGGACATAAGCCCTCTCTCCCTCTCCCTCTCTCTTTCTTCCTCTCACTCCCTCCCTCTCCCTCTCTCTCCCTCCCTCTCTCTCTTCCTCTCTCTCCCTCCCTCTCTCTCCCTCTCTCTCTTCCTCTCACTCCCTCCCTCTCTCTCCCTCCCTCTCCCCCTCTATCCCTTTTTCTTTCTTATTCTGTGAGTGTCTCTCAGCCAGGGGCTGTGTAAGTAAACCGTAGCAGCGTGGTAATATCTGCTGTACTGTACTGCTTCTAACAGTACAGCTTTCTTACAAGGAGAACTTGGTGGCCTCTGAAACCAAGACACAACGACAATCTAATAATCAGTTTATATTAAACACTGTTTCCTGGGTGATATGTTACTAGGGAAACTGAAAAATGTCTCATAACACCAGTATGCACTAAAATTGGCCTGAGATTACAATAACAGTAGACTGTAATAATAGTATTGAATAAGGTGCTAAGAGAATGGCTTCAGCAGAACTTGAGCTCTGGTTCACGATTATGTTTTTTGTTTTGTCTTGACAGTTAAAAGAAGTTGTTCTGAAAAGCGGGAAGGTTTTAAGAGCGGATGTGTGCGTCATCGGCACGGGTGAGTGCCCGCCGTCTCTCTCTGTTAGCCTGATCCTGCACGTTGGCACTGGCCCAGAGTGAACGTTATCACCATCTTATGCTTCAACGATGAAAGTGCTGAATGTTAATGACACGGTGGTCTCACGCGTCTACAGGTTCAAGTCCTGCCACTGCGTTCCTCAAACAGAGTGGAGTTCACATGGACTCGAAGGGATTCATCACAGTCAACAAGGCAGAGATTCACTATACACCTCCATATAGTCTTAATATACGAACCCACCTGCGTCCTCCGTGTACCTTTGAACTGAGTGAACACTCTCACTGGCACAGTCTGTTTTGTTGTGCATTTCTTTTTTGGCTTGGGGATGTTTACAAGCGTCTGCTGTGTTTTTGTTCAGATGATGCAGACCAGCGTGGACGGAGTGTTTGCCGGCGGCGATGTTGTAACGTTCCCATTGGCCCTGCGTGGCAATAAGAAAGTGAACATTCCTCATTGGCAGATGGCCCATGTCCATGGTACACGCTCAGACATCCGGATCTCGGCTCCGCCCACAACACCTCCTTCCTTCGTTATAGCAAATAGAGACGCTTTACTGGATTGTTATGCATATACTGAAGTGGTAATGGTCTCAGTTCAGCCTTAAAAAGATACCTGCTAACACTTAATCTTAATCTGCAGGGAGGGTTGCAGCTCTGGGCATGATGGGTAAAGATTCGGAGATTAGAACGGTGCCGTATTTCTGGAGCGCTATGTTTGGAAAAAGCATTCGCTACGCAGGTGAGGAAGAGTCACTTCATCTGTGTAGTTTGTGTAGTATAAGAAGAGGTGATGCAGTGCCATTCTGACATGCTGAAAACACGCCCAGGTTACGGCGAAGGCTTTGACGATGTCATCATCCAGGGAGATTTGGATGAGCTGAAGTTCGTGGCCTTCTATACCAAGTGAGCAAACATAACGTAAAAAAATTAATCTACTGAAATCCGAGGTATCAGAAACAGTGTTTACCTCACTGGCAGTGACGTATAAATTCAGGGTCCAGAACCTGGCCAGAACCAGGCCTGATCTATCACACCCATCAGACATCCTGATTTTGGGAATTCACACTGAAGCATCACTTACCATTGCTGTGGCAACTTGCTTTTGTGTGTGTGTGGTTTCACATATAGTTCAATGATCATTATGCTGTAATTCACAACACTGCAGTCCAGGAACAGAAGGATTTGTGTATCGGTGTGCTCATATTATTGAGATGATATAAACTGTGCTGATTTAGAGTGGTTTGGAGTAACTGGAGTTCACGTCTTGTACCCGTAGGAGCGAAGAGGTGATAGCCGTAGCCAGCATGAACTATGACCCCATTGTTTCACGTGTCGCTGAGGTCTTTGGTTCTGGAAAGACAATTAAGAAACGTGATGTAGAGTAAGTACATTTCACTGTCCTACCAAAACTGACAAACAAAAACCCCTAAAACAAACATCACCCACCTGCTTTCTGTTTCCCATGGTTCAGAGCCAGCACTCGAGTGTGTTTACTGAGTCTTGGGAGATTCTTGTGGGCAGCTCTTGTGAACATCAGCTCAGAGTAGGGTTGTCCCGATCCGATATTTGGATCGGATCAGCTGCCGATAGCTGTAAAAAATGCGTTTCGGTATCGGATCGGCAGGCACGAGAAAATGCCGATCCAGACTCCCGATCCTATTTTTTTGAAAGTCCGATCCGGGTTGTCCAGTGCACCCATTTAGATAATCCATTCCAGTTTTTGCTGTATTTTCGCCACAGACCGTATATATAAGTGGACTGGACGATATGAGTGAAAAGTGAAGGCTCCGTGAGTCAGCTGCCCTCTAGTGGCTGGCTGCAGTACAACTTTTAACCCCGCCCATTCCGATGTAAGTGAACGGGCCAGACGAGAAACCTAGAATTTTTATTACACGTAAAATAAGTTTTTTGAGCAATTATATTTTGTCAATTCTATAAGGTCCCATTGCGTTAGTATCTCTCCCAGTGTTTTTCTCTACAATAAACAGATTTTATAGAAGTTATTAAGTGTTACTTAAAGGGGTGTGGTGATAAGGTGACAGTTAATAGCTGCGTTGATTGACATCTAATACCAGATGCTCAAATGTGAACGCACTCAACAGTAAAACTCTATCAAAACTCTCTACAGCAAAACTCACGACACCAGTATTAAAACCTTTTACCTTTATTTTGTAAAACGTCAAAAGTGTCTTTATACTAGTTAGTTTAGTTCACTGCCATTCCACTTCAATAAGTTAACATTTGCTATGTTAGCTATCTAACTTTAGATCTAGCTTTCTAGTCAATTTTACTAGCTAAACTTACATAGCTAGGTAGCTAACACTTCAGATTAACATTAGCTTAATGTATAAAAGAATTGGCTAGCTAGGAATGTTAAAAGTTAAACACAGCAGAGGTTAACTCAGCTAGTTTATCTTAGCTTATTTTAGCTAGCACACATACAGTACAGTCAGTTATTTAAGGTTGGTTAATTAGCATAATAACTGCAATTCATGTTACCTAGATAATACTAAGTTATATATTTGAACTTACGATTAGATAATATAAGTGAAAATGTGTACTTGCAAGATTCCTGCAAGATTGTCGTCATCGTACAGCAATTTGTTATCCGTAGCAAGATTCTGCTGAAAGTAGGGTGACCAGACGTCCTCTTTTCCTGGACATGTCCTACTTTTGAGACCTAAAAAAATGTCCTGGGGGAATTTCAAAATCATCCAGGATTTTGTTTGACTGCCTCAAACATAATACATGTACAGTGCATTGTGATTAGAATTGCCACTCTGTTCCATTCCATTCCATTACAGGTTTCTCTGTATTGCAAATTAGTCACACCTTTCACCTCAAATCTATCTACTTTGCATTATGTGTGTGTGAAGAAGAAAGCGTGGGCCTGCCAGTCTACCCCCGAATGTTTACAAGCGAAAGCACGTGTGTCCAGGGGCGTTGCTGCAAATTCTGGGCCCTGTACACTCTCAATGTCAGTGGGCCCTCTATACATGTCAGTAAATGAGGCACATGAGCAACTAATGTGCACACACCAGTGTATTTTAGTGCCGGTCCCAAACCCGGATAAATAGGGAGGGTTGCGTCAGGAAGGGCATCCGGTGTAAAAACTGCACCAAATGAAATGATGCGGATCAAAAATAGAAATTCCATACGGTCGAGGCCCGGGTTAACAACGACCGCCACTGGTGCTGTTGTCCAACAGGGCATTAGCGGAAATTGGACTACTGTTGGGACGAGGAGGAGGAGGAGAGGGGGAAGAGGGTTCTGAAGATGAAGGAGAGGAGGCAGAGCAGGAAGGTGGAGGTTAGAGTTTGTACTTTGAATGTGGGCTCTATGACAGGTCAAGGGAGAGAGCTAGCTGATGTGATGGAGAGGAGGAAGATAGATATACTGTGTGTACAGGAGACCAAGTGGAAGGGGAGCAAGGCCAGGAGCATTGGTGGTGGCTTCAAACTCTTCTATCATGGTGTAGACAGGAAGAGAAATGGAGTAGGGGTAATCCTGAAGGATGAGTTTATTAAGAGTATAGTGGAGGTAAAGCAAGTAAGTGACAGGGTCATCTGTGTAAAGTTAGAGATTGATGGAGTGATGATGAATGTCATCAGTGCTTATGCTCCTAAGGTAGGTTGTAATGTGGAGGAGAAAGAAGAATTCTGGAGAGAGTTAGATGAAGTTGTTTTGCAGGTTCCTAATGAAGAGAGTGGTTATTGGAGCAGATTCAAATGGACATGTTGGTGGAGGGAACAGTGGTGATGAGGTGTTCGGTAGATATGGTGTTAATGTAAGGAATATGGAAGGACAAATGGTGGTAGATTTTGCTAAAAGGATAAAGATGGCTGTAGTTAACACTTACTTTAAGAAAAAGGAAGCGCATAGGGCAACATATAATAGTGGGGGAAGATGCACACAGGTCGACTATATCCTCTGTAGGATACAAAACCTGAAAGAGGTTAGTGATTGCAAGGTGTTACCAGGGGAGTGTGTAGCTAAACAGCGTAGGATGGTGATATGTAGGATGGTTTTGGAGGTGAAGAAGAGGAAGAGAGTGAGAGTGGAACCTAAGATCAGGTGGTGGAAGTTAAAGGATGAAGACTGTGGTGTAAAATTCAGGGATGAGGTGAGTCAGGTACTGGGTAATGGTGGTGGTGTTCTGGATACCTGGGATGAGACTTCAAATGTAGTGAGGGATGTGGCTAGGAAGGTACTTGGTGTGACCTCAGGACAGAGGAAGATAGACATGGAGTCATGGTGGTGGAATGAGGAAGTTCAGGAAAGTTTGAGAGGAAAGCGGTTGGCTAAAAAGAATTGGGATTTTCAGTGAGATGAAGAAAGTAGACAGAGGTACAAGGAGATGTGTCGTAAGGCAAAGAGAGCAGTGGCAGAAGCTAAAGAGAAGGCATATAGCAAACTGTATGAGAAGTTGCACACTAAGGAAGGGGAAAATGATCTGTACAGGTTGACCAGACAGAGAAACCGTGATGGGCAGGATGTGCAGCAGGTTAGGATGATAAAGGATAAAGATGGAAATGTGTTGTCTGGTGAGGAGAGTGTCTTGGGAAGGTGGAAGGAGTATTTTGAGGAACTGATGAATCAAGAGAATGAAAGGGAAAGAAGGTTAGAAGAGGTAGAGGTTGTGAATCAGGAAGTGCCCCAGGTGAGCAAGGAGGAAGTAAGGGCTGCAATTCAGAGAATGAAGTGTGGTAAGGCAGTTGGACCGGATGATATTCCAGTGGAGGCATGGACATGTTTGGGAGAAACAGCAGTGGAGTTTTCGACTGGGTTATTTAACAGAATCTTGGAAGGTCAGAAGATGCCTGAGGAGTGGAGACAAAGCATAATGGTGCAGATTTTCAAGAATAAGGCTGACGTTCAGAGCTGTAGTAATTACAGGGAAATAAAGTTGACCAGTCACAGCCTGAAAATCTGGGAAAGAGTAGTGGAAGCTAGACTTAGAGGAGAGGTAGAGATCTGTGAGCAGCAGTATGGTTTCATGCCAGCTAAGTGCACCACAGATGCTATGTTTGCTTTGAGAGTGTTAATGGAGAAGTATAGGGAAGGACAGAAGGAGTTACATTGTGTGTTTGTTGACTTAGAGAAAGCTTATGATAGAGTACCGAGACAGGAGCTGTGGTATTGTATGAGGAAGTCAGGAGTAGCAGAAAAGTATGTGAGGGTGGTGCAGGATATGTATGAGAACAGTGTGACAGCAGTGAGATGTGCGGTAGGAATTGGGATGTGCCGATTCCGATATTAATATCTGTATCGGTCCCGATATTGGAAAAAATTCTAGATCGGGTATCGGTGACAATGTGACCGATCCATTAAAACAGATCTATTCAGTCTAATTCTATGCTTGTAATGCTTTTCAGAGTTAGTTCAACCTTAAATATCCACTCTGTCCCAGATAGAAGTGAACTTGAACAGTTAACAGGCGAGTGAAACACGAAGCACACAGAGGAGAGGTGAATCACTGACTCGTACTCGCGCTGGTGGTATTACACTTAGTCCGTTTATTTGCTGGTTGACCAAAATAAACCTGGGCTCCAGCACTACTTGACTGTTCATACATGAACTGGTGAGTTGTCCAAAGATCATTGAATGCGTTACTTACAGAAATAAAATAAAGATAAAATAAAGAGCAGTGGTCTGAGTCGGTCTATGGCAGAAAGCTAAAAAAAGAACAATATTCAATACGCACGCTCAACTCGCTCCCTTAAAGAGACAGTGCACATATTTCTGGCCGTTACATGCTTTGTGATCTGCGTGATGTCTGCGCTAGCAAACTAGCCGCATAGTTTATGGCAGTGGTTCCCAAACTTTTTCTGCCGTGCCCCCCTTTAGTAGATGAGAATATTTTTGCGCCCCCCCCCCCCTATTGACGGATGCACCGATTCACGTTTTTCACTTCCGATACCGATTCAGATATCTGAGGCTTAGTGTCGGCCGATACTGATCCGATAGCGATCTGATAGAGTAAAGCAGTGCTGAATCAACTTAAAACATTTTTTTTAAACACAGACATACTGAATTACAAGTTTATTGAAAACTCTGCACCAGTACAGCACACTTAAACACACATAAAAACATGTAAAAACAACACAACTTGCTTTTGTTCAGTGCAATTATGAATAGAACATTGAATGTCAAATAAATAATACCAAAGAACCTGAAACTGACAAAAACAATTCACAACTTTGGTCAAACATGAAAAAAATAAACTGCAAGAAACCTTTGAAATGGTTCAAGAATTCTAAATATAATTTAAAATAAATAAGGAGATGAAATAAGAGAAACAGCAATACCTATGCGGCTAGTTTGCTAGCGCAGACATCACGCAGAGCACAAAGCATACGGCCAGAAATATGTGTACTGTCTCTTTAAGGGAGCGAGTTGAGCGCGCGTATGGAATATTGTTGTTTTTTTAGCTTTCTGGCCCGTAGACCGACTCAGACCACTGCTCTTTACTTTATTTCTGTAAGTAACGCATTCAATAAGCTTTGGACAACTCACCAGTTCATGTATGAACAGTCAAGTAATGCTGAAGCCCAGGTTTATTTTGGTCAACCAGCAAATAAACGGACTAAGTGGAATACCACCAGCGCGAGTACGAGTCAGTGATTCACCTCTCCTCTGTGTGCTTTGTGTTTCACTCGCCTGTTAACTGTCCAAGTTCACTTCTATCCGGGACAGAGTGGATATTTAAGGTTGAACTAACTCCGATATGCGTTACAAGCATAGAATTAGACTGAATAGATCTGTTTTTATGGATCGGTCACATTGTCACCGATACCCGATCTAGAATTTTTTCAGATATTAATATCGGAATCGGTGCATCCCTAAATTGACACATGTGCACATGTTTTACTTCCAAGCTCCGCGCCCCCCCTGCAATAGCTCCGCGCCCCACCTAGGGGGCGCGCCCCCCACTTTGGGAACCACTGGTTTATGGATACAGTGGTAGAGGATATGAGAGTGGCTGGTGTGTCAGTGGAGGACACTCAGGACAGGGCCAGATGGAGGATTGAGTTTGATCCGCTGTGACGACCCCTAAACGGGAATTGCCGAAAGAAGAAGAAGAAGAAGAAGAAGAAGAAGAAGAAATGAGGCACATGAGCAAAATGGGCCCCTCTCCCTACTCGGGCCCTGGGTAGGCTAGTCAGTTCCACTTTTCCCCCCACTACCACGCCCATGCGTGTCCACCGGTTCTACGGCAGTGCCGAAACGAAAGTGTACGTTTACGGAGGAGTTAAAGAAAAAAATCCTGTGCTTTCGCCAGAGTCGTGATGCGTATGAGGCAGAGTGTTTGACGTCATGTGTGTCATATCATACACCGATACACCGATGACCCCCCTCGGCAAAAAAGGTGTCCTCCTTTTCAGAAACCCAAATTTGGTCGCCCTAATTTTCTTCTACTGCGCAAGTGCATCCAAGATGGCAGCGTCCATAACGGCCATCTTGGTGGCTTCAAAAATTCACAATGGGAGTCAACGGTGACGTACCGTCCATTATATATACGGTCTCTGGTTTTCGCCAGTGAGAGTAAAATCCAATCCGCATTTTCCAGCACACCTTCAGCACATGAGCATAGCATCTCCCCAATTTAGCTCAGTGGCATCTTCTAACCGTTAAGAGGTAGAGTGCAACATATGCCACAGTAAAGTCAAGCGTGGTGGTAAAGCTGGAAGGACTTTTAATACAACCAATCTAATCAAGCTTTTAGGGAAATACCACCATAAACAACATGAAGAGTTTCTAAAGAATACCGAAGACAAAAAGAAAGGTCCTAACAACTAACAACTTGGTTTACACTTGTTCAAGAGCACTGATGAGTACAGCACTTAAGAGTACTGATGCTGTTAATAGACTATTTTCTACTCAGGTTGTGTGTTTTGCTTTTTTATAATACAATATACAATATTATTTACACTTATGGTCAGTGTTGGGAACGTTACTTTAAAAAAGTAATTAGTTATAGTTACTCACTACTTGTTCAAAAAAGTAACTGAGTTAGTAACTGAATTACTCTATAATAAAAGTAACTTGTTACCAGGGAAAGTAACTATTTGCATTACAGTTAAAAAAGGTTATATGCCAATTAATTAAGTTTTTTTTTAAGCAGTTTTCACAGTCAGTTGAAATGAGTAGATCAGAAAGTTGTTTAACTTTTGATATTTATTGCACATCCACAGCCCAGTGCAGGATAAAATCCTTTAAAATCCCAAATCTTTGTAAAAAAAAAAAGAAAAGCAAAAGTAAACAGTTACACTATATAAAGTGCATTTACATCTATGAAATTAAATTAAATTCTCTCAACCTGAGACAACTGGTTTGTTCACAACAGAAGTAAACTTAACAATTAAACCTATATTCTTAATTAAATAAATCAAATACCCAGTCTGGTAGACATTCAGGAACTTCAAGTATTTTCTTAAATAATGTTTATATCGCCTTGAAAATTCTAGTTTTCTTCGGCTTGCTCCTGACGCCCTTTCGGCCTCTTCTTTGTTTGTGTCGTGTCACTCGCGTGCTTCGGCGCGTGTGTAAAAACACTGGCTCTGATTGGCTATCATAACGCTGCCTTAAACGGATGTTACATCGAGATCTGTTACTCCTCACTAGCCTGGGCAGCGGTCCGCTTGCATTACTGTTAGTATATCAATATATAGTAACGCACCGCTTTTAATGCCCAGTAACGTCAACGGCATTGTAACGACAGGAAAAGTAACTAATTATATTATCCCGTTACTGACAAAATGATGCCGTTACCTAACGCCGTTATTTTTAACGGCGTTATTCGCAACACTGCTTATGGTTTACTGATGCCATTTCTGTTTGTTATTTATTATTTTGTTTATTATTTTATTTTGAATTTATTAATTGCTAAATAAACAGGTCAGTTTCTCCTTACCAACCATTGTGTATTATTCAAACACAGCTAATTCAACTGGCTACTTGTTATCAAGAGTAAAACGCTTTTGAACATGAGTTTGACAACAAAGTAAGTTGGTATCGGTATCGGATCGGAAGTGCAAATAAATATCGGTATCGGATCGGAAGTTCAAAAAGCTGGATCGGGCCATCTTTAGCTCAGACTGATCCAACATAAACTCTGAACCATGGAGAACTGTCATGCAGCTACGCATTGCACCCCTGTGCTTGAGTGACTGGAGTTCGCTGGTTTCTCCACGCATGTAGCCCGTGTGCTCAGACTATCTGGGCAGCATCACGAATGTGAAGGGGGCCGCTCTGCTGTCAAACTGAGCTGTACTGCACTGAATGGAAGGTCCTGTGTGGCTTTGCTGGGGGAGATATTAAAGGATCTCGTCCACGCATTCACACTCCTGCAGAGGCAGACTGATTTACTGGAGTTACTGGATATGGTCACATTAATCATGTCTCCTTACTCATGTCTTTGTAATCACATTTCCTTAATTACGTCTCCTTAATCACATCGTCTTAATCACGTCTTCTTAATCATGTTTCCTTAATCACGTCTGCTTAATCACGTCTGCTTAATCACGTCTGCTTAATCACGTCTTGTTAATCACATCTCGTTAATCACGTCTCCTTAATCATGTCTTCTTCTCAATTGTGCTTACCTGTAATGAAGGATGTTCACCCATGGCAAGTACGGACACATACATGTTTAAATGGTGTTTAAATGGTTTTTTCTTAGGTTGTATGTAGCATACTGACACTTTTGGTTTATGTTTCTAACCTGCTATTGTGTAAAAGTGAGACTGTACAAATGTATGCTTCATTTCAGTGTGGCTTGTTTGTTTTTCCAGGACGGGAGACATCTCATGGCTGATAGACAAAGGCTCACAGTGAGAATCCTCAGAACTCTGATCAGTAGAGACATGAGCTGAAAGTCTTTCTTCTGGAGTCTTCCATGTTCACCTGATGGAACACGTTTGAAGGAAACCCCCAGCAGGCTGAACGGCTGAAGCAGTGACCAGTGGTCTGGGATGGAGGACAGGGGCTGCAGACCCAGGAGACAGGCTACCACACCTCCACATTCTACCACATCTCCACAGGCTGGCTGACCCACAGAACCAGGGTCTCAGGTGGAGACCACCCAGCGCATATGGATGTCTGGACACCTGCCTCCCTAGGCTGGGAGGGAATCTGTAAATAACATACCCACTCTCGATGCTAGCATGAAAACGAGCCATAATGGTTTTTAAAATGTTCGTAAACACTGGAGCTCTCCCAGGTCGGCATGTTTTTGTCTGTGGCGGAGTTTCGTCCAGCCGAATGCTGATGCTGATGCCAAGCTCTGGCCTTTCCTGCTAGCGCACGAACATCTACCTGTACACGTTTCTACAGGACCAGCAGGAGTTAGTACTGCAAAATTGGTTTTCTACATGCAACTTTGTACAGAGCTGTTACGTGCGATTGCACTGTAACATTCACACAACGGTTTTGTTTCTTCTACTAAACCTTTGAGGGGACTGTAATGCTATGGATTAGTTTAGCTATGCTAACTACAGCATTTAAGAAGATCAAGCACCTGACCTTTGAACAGATCTGTGATGTCGGTGTTTTTAGGCTCTTTGCTATGATAATGCATTAAGAATCATTCTGACATGTCACGTTGACTCCACAGAATTAGAACTGAATATGCTAAATTTGATGAGGTCTCACCGTGTCATCAGCACAGGTTTCTATCTGAAGAGAAACTTCTGAACATGCTGTGAGTTCTGGTTTCACCACTGAAGCGTCCATGTCCTGGTATGACAGTAAATTAGTATAAATAATCAGTTACATATAATAGACACAATATTAGCTTCAGATTCCCCTTTGGCAATACAGCATGTCTCCTTGGCAACAGGTCCTTAAAGCTAACTACTGTTTAACTACGTACTTATGAACATTTTGGTCGCCATGCTAGTTAACTGCACAAAATAATATATTATTATAATATTTAAAGTCTATGCATCTATATTAATGCTAGAAACATATAATATAGGATTGGATATTCTGATATATTGAAGTATATGACTGGTTCATTGATTGAGTGATGATGATTTATTGTATTTTTTTAGATAGGCTGCAATAATTCTGAATGCTGATTAAGTAGTTCTGACCTCCTGAACTCTGATGGTACTAACTCAGGGATGAGAGGTTTGAGTCTCTTACATGGGGCTTGTCCTGGTGAATAAATAAAATAAATAAATACATTGTTGCTTTTATATTGTACCCTTCAGTTTATAATTTTTTCTTCATTTTCAACATGAATGAAAATATTAAAATATTAATAAAATATTCTAAATTCATTTAAAAATAACATAGATTCAAAATTACTGTGTGATAAAATTATAATAAATGATTTGACATTTGAGTGATTCAAAGTCTGCATGAGATAGTCAGTGTTTAATCACCAATGAAAGGACAGTAAAATAATTTTTTTTTGTATTATTTATTTGTTAGTCAAGCATGAAAGACATCTTACAAATGACTACATTCTTTCAGTTTTTAAATTAAGCAAGAATAAAACAGACACAAAATTATTCAGAATAAAATGTCTCTAGAATAGATATAACAGAGACAATATAACACAGACAATACATAATTTGAAAATGTATTATGATTTGAAAGTGTATTAAGAAAACACTTGTACAAAATATTGGCCGTAGATGTATTTCAGCATACAGCATCGCTAATCAAAATGCCCAACTGTGATATGCACAATCTTTGTATCTTTAATGTTAAAGGAAGATCATTTTGTTTTAAACACTGTATTGGCAGAGTAGGTGAGAATGATCAGATTATTAATAAACTATCAATAATCTTATTGATAAAAGTTTCAGTGAAATAACTTAGCAATATCACAGCATAATCCATAAACACACAAACACCACCACCTCACTCACAATTAATTTGATCTGAAGCCATCTTTTTGAAGACATGATGATTTTACCATCTTATGTGCTTCAACAGGCTGTTCAAATGCTTTTTTAGTGGTTATAAGCACCAAAGCATCTGTGCGTGGAGAAAGACCCTGTACAGATGAAAGTAACTGGAGTAATTGCAATGGCTGTGCTGTGATTGTAGTCACAGTTAACCGGATACTCGAGACCTACGGCACAAATGCAGCTTCACTGAGTCACTGTAGCTTATTTTGTTTTGCAAAATCATTATTTGTAGGAAATATAGGCTGGTTTTAAGATCACAGTGAGATCATGTTTGTATATCACATGTCTTTCATTCATTCATACATACATGCATACATTAATTCACCTTCATCTAATAAGGCACCACGTATTATTTGACAAACATGAAACTGATTCCCCTATGACAGAAATACAGTGTTTAGGCAGAACACACCAAAAAGTGAGTAGTCGAACCACCTGACCCGAAGATGCACTCGGTGTGAATCTCCGATATGAAATGCCCTTTGATTTGAAGTGATCCATGCAGGCTCCTGATGTCTTCACAGGTCGTATTCAGCGGCACACTGCTGGAGGTATTCTACATATAGACCCTTCTGTTCACACCAGAGATACACACAAGTGCTGCGTTTGAGACCACTGGCAAAAATAAAAGTCTAAGCAACAACAGGGGATCTCAGAGTATCTAGTGCATTTAGTAAGAGGTCTGAAGGGAGGCGTATACATATGAACACCTTTATCTGCTGATTACATCTTACCTTTTTGGCTTTGATGACTTCCTGAACATATTCACTGCACTCAATAAGGTTTTTCTTCTCTTTCTTGGTGAGAGTCTTACTTCTCTGGCTAGAGGAAGCGTCAAGGCACACAAACACACATCAATCAAATGCTGATGTAAGTTGATGACATGAAGCCTAGTTTTGATGATTAATGGGTTTCACATTTGCAACATTAAAGCAAACACAGCATACGTGATTCCCAAATTCAGCATTGGAGCTACAGCGCCCTCTTGTGTCTCTAAAATGTCTGCACCAGCATGCTGAAGTGACTTCACTTACCGAGCGAAATACCTGCCAAGGAAAATGAAGAAGTAGCATGTTGCTCCAAAGACGATCACAGAAACTAACTGGCCATCTTCTGGGATCCACTTCCACACACACAATACTGTCCTCTAATCAGAAGACCCACAAACACACAATTACCAAACGTAAACCCCGATTGAATGGTTAATTGACATTATTTGTCCCAATTTAATTTGAGGACAGATGACATTGTCTCGCATCATCTGGATGATGTAGAAATATTATGATCCATGTTGCAATTGTTTTATGTGAAAAGTACGAACATGTGAACATATTTTTCCATGACTGTGTGTTAGGTACCGTAGTAATGTACAGTGCTGTAGCTAGCCCCTCCCCCACCAGGGTGTTGAGGTCCGTGGGGAAAAAGGTGTCGATGATGAAGCTGAGGATGAAGAGTGTGGGGAGGAAGACTGCCAGGACTCCGCAGAGGAAGGAGTTAAAGAGGCTGCTCTTGTTGTAGCTGACGTCAGCCCTGCGGGAGCAGATCGAGAGACACAGCCTGAACACACGCGAGTGGACACAGCGGAGACCTGAACACTTATGAAGACGAGCGTGTAGGACGTCGGAGGAAAAGCACACGGCTGGATGAGACTTAAACACCAGCAGGAGGCTGGAGGCTGCGTTCAGGTTCACGAAGTGCTAGTCTGACTGTTTGGGCTCTGGCTGTAGTGTGGTGTGGGGTGGGAGCAGTGTGGGGTGGTGTAGTGTGGTGTGGGGTGGTGTAGTGCAATGTGGGGTGGTGTGGTGTGGTGTGTGAGCGGTGTGGGGTGGGGTGGTGTGGTGTAAGGTGGTGTAGTGTGGTGTGGGGTGGTGTGTGAGCGGTGTGGGGTGGTGTGGTGTGGGGTGGTGTGGGGTGGTGTATGAGCGGTGTGGGGTGGTGTAGTGCAATGTGGGGTGGTGTGGTGTAAGGTGGTGTAGTGTGGTGTGGGGTGGTGTAGTGCAATGTGGGGTGGTGTGGTGTGGTGTGGTGTGTGAGCGGTGTGGGGTGGGGTGGTGTGGTGTAAGGTGGTGTAGTGTGGTGTGGGGTGGTGTGTGAGCGGTGTGGGGTGGTGTAGTGCAATGTGGTGTGGTGTAAGGTGGTGTAGTGTGGTGTGGGGTGGTGTTGTGCGGTGTGGTAGCGGTGTGAGGTGGTGTGGGAGCGGGACGTGTGGTGGGACGTTCGGGACCTGTCCTGAACCAGCTTATTGGTGATGGTGCTGGTAATGAGGTCACAGTCGCTCTCTAGCTGGTCCAGGGTTTTCTGCACAGCTTGATTAATGCTCTTCTCAATCGTCTCACACACCTCGTTGATCTGGTTCACACACCTGCTTGTCTTCATGGACACACACACACACACGCACACACACACACACACAGAAGTGAAGACCAGAACTGAAGAACAGAATACGGCATTACCCAGATCATTACTGTCAACACCACCCAGAAATGATTCTACATCACAACACAGTGAGGACCACCAACACTTCACTGACGCGTCGGCTAGTAATCATACATCCTAGTACCTCATGAAGTGGACCGCACTCTCAGAACCAGAACACGGTCTTCCCTGCCCGACAAAACAACATTGTGCCATTAACTAATCACCAAGTTCCCCATGAGCTAGATCAGCTGGACAAGACTGGGGAGGTGATACAACTCGGGGAGAGAGAACACCGACCCGGCTGATCAGAACTGCAGCGTCACTGCTGATACACCGGCCTCATGCTCAGTGATAACAGGAGCTGCAGAGATGCTTGTTTTTTTGTTTGTATGTGGTTTCCCTGGCGACGTGCTTCCTCAGAACGACTGCGACCTCGACCGTCTCTGGTGAGGACAGGAGCGTTCCCCGCGCTGACGGGCTGGCGGACGTGCGGAGAGGCTCGGGACCGCTAGTGCTGACCCAGCACCCGTGGCAGCCGAACGTGCAGTAACTCACGTCCCCGGGGGGGTGTGGCCTGTGTCTGGAGCCCCGCCTTTGCTGAGCCCTGATGCAATAAGCACCCCGTATACGGCACACGCCTCGATCTGACCCAGTTTCTCACAAAGTGCTCGAATGCTGTTTACATTTACATTTATGGCATTTAGCAGACGCGCTTATCCAGAGCGACTTACAAAAGTGCTATTTCATTTGTGTTGTGTATTGTCACTGTCATTTGTTCCTGCAGTGCATAAAATGTAAGTTGGGTGTGAAATGTCTCACTTTCTGTGGGTTGGGGATGTATATCGTGGGCATTTGGAAGCCACATTTGTTGAGTCCTGGTCTACGGCAGAGTTCCTGAACGATCTGCATCATCACTCTCTGTAGAAACACAACACCAGGGATTAGCTGCTGGAACACTGTCCTACAAGAGAATAACTGCTATAGCAGACAGGAAGAGATCAGCTAGCTGTGCTAGAACACGAGCTCAGTTAGGACCCCTAGGATACGAGGAGACTAGGACCAGGTAGACATGAGGACCAGGGAAACATCAGGACCAGGTAGACATGAGGACCAGGTAGACATGAGGACCAGGGAGACATCAGGACCAGGTAGACATGAGGACCAGGTAGACATGAGGACCAGGTAGACATGAGGACCAGGGAGACATGAGGACCAGGTAGACATGAGGACCAGGGAGACATCAGGACCAGGTAGACATGAGGACCAGGTAGACATGAGGACCAGGGAGACATCAGGACCAGGTAGACTTGAGGACCAGGGAGACATCAGGACCAGGTAGACATGAGGACCAGGTAGACATGAGGACCAGGGAGACATGAGGACCAGGTAGACATGAGGACCAGGTAGACATGAGGACCAGGTAGACATCAGGACCAGGTAGACATGAGGACCAGGTAGACATGAGGACCAGGTAGACATGAGGACCAGGGAGACATCAGGACCAGGTAGACATGAGGACCAGGGAGACATGAGGACCAGGTAGACATGAGGACCAGGGAGACATCAGGACCAGGTAGACATGAGGACCAGGGAGACATCAGGACCAGGTAGACATGAGGACCAGGGAGACATCAGGACCAGGTAGACATGAGGACCAGGTAGACATGAGGACCAGGTAGACATGAGGACCAGGGAGACATCAGGACCAGGTAGACATGAGGACCAGGTAGACATGAGGACCAGGTAGACATGAGGACCAGGGAGACATCAGGACCAGGGAGACATGAGGACCAGGGAGACATCAGGACCAGGTAGACATGAGGACCAGGTAGACATGAGGACCAGGTAGACATGAGGACCAGGTAGACTTGAGGACCAGGTAGACATGAGGACCAGGTAGACTTGAGGACCAGGTAGACATGAGGACCAGGTAGACATGAGGACCAGGTAGACTTGAGGACCAGGGAGACATGAGGACCAGGTAGACATGAGGACCAGGTAGACATGAGGACCAGGTAGACTTGAGGACCAGGTAGACATGAGGACCAGGGAGACATGAGGACCAGGGAGACATCAGGACCAGGTAGACATGAGGACCAGGTAGACATGAGGACCAGGTAGACATGAGGACCAGGGAGACATGAGGACCAGGTAGACATGAGGACCAGGTAGACATCAGGACCAGGTAGACATGAGGACCAGGTAGACTTGAGGACCAGGGAGACATGAGGACCAGGGAGACATCAGGACCAGGTAGACATGAGGACCAGGTAGACATGAGGACCAGGTAGACTTGAGGACCAGGGAGACATGAGGACCAGGGAGACTTGAGGACCAGGGAGACATGAGGACCAGGTAGACATGAGGACCAGGGAGACATCAGGACCAGGTAGACATGAGGACCAGGTAGACTTGAGGACCAGGGAGACATGAGGACCAGGTAGACATGAGGACCAGGGAGACATCAGGACCAGGTAGACATGAGGACCAGGTAGACATGAGGACCAGGTAGACTTGAGGACCAGGGAGACATGAGGACCAGGTAGACTTGAGGACCAGGGAGACATGAGGACCAGGGAGACATCAGGACCAGGTAGACATGAGGACCAGGGAGACATCAGGACCAGGTAGACATGAGGACCAGGGAGACATCAGGACCAGGTAGACATGAGGACCAGGTAGACATGAGGACCAGGTAGACATGAGGACCAGGGAGACATCAGGACCAGGTAGACATGAGGACCAGGTAGACATGAGGACCAGGGAGACATCAGGACCAGGTAGACATGAGGACCAGGTAGACATGAGGACCAGGTAGACTTGAGGACCAGGTAGACATGAGGACCAGGGAGACATGAGGACCAGGTAGACATGAGGACCAGGGAGACATGAGGACCAGGGAGACATCAGGACCAGGTAGACATGAGGACCAGGTAGACATGAGGACCAGGTAGACATGAGGACCAGGGAGACATGAGGACCAGGTAGACATGAGGACCAGGTAGACATGAGGACCAGGTAGACATGAGGACCAGGTAGACATGAGGACCAGGTAGACTTGAGGACCAGGGAGACATGAGGACCAGGGAGACATGAGGACCAGGTAGACATGAGGACCAGGGAGACATCAGGACCAGGTAGACATGAGGACCAGGTAGACATGAGGACCAGGGAGACATCAGGACCAGGTAGACATGAGGACCAGGTAGACATGAGGACCAGGGAGACATCAGGACCAGGTAGACATGAGGACCAGGTAGACATGAGGACCAGGGTCTTCTCAAGACATGACACCTAATGACCAGTTCTGATGTTCCATCTTCATTCAGGATAAATTAAATGTTAGTTTTATAGGTAAATTTTCTAATTAAAATGTATATTCATCTAATTGGCAGGGAATTCATTTGCACTTTGAAATGATTGATTTATTTATTCGGTTTATACAGTGAGCCTGTTAGCGGTGCACCTGTTAAAGAAGAACAACATAGGAACGGTATATGCTAATATACTCATTTAAATAGTGTCTAGCACTTCTGTTGCACAGTGCACGTTTTCTTCACATGGTGCAGGCCCCACCCACAGAGCCACACCCACCTGTGGCCCCACCCACACAGCCACACCCACCTGTCTGTCGGTCTCTCTGCCGGCCTCGTCAGCTTTGCTGAGATAGAAGTGCAGTTTGTCTCCACACGTCTCACTCAGCTTCTCCACGATGTCCAGCGTTCGCTTACACAGCGCCTGACCCATCGGGTCGAAGAAGACGAAGATCAGATCCGCTTGCACACCTGGAACAGAACACACACACACACACACACACACACACACACACACACACACACACACACACACACGCACACGCAACGTGACATCCCAGCTGAACAGACGCACTCAGCAACCTCAAGCTGCCTGATTAGCAGCCCGGGGACCAACCACATCCGACAATAATCTGTGATCATATGTTTATCTGTTTCTCCCCCCGATCTGTGAACGGCGGTGCGTTTGTGATGTTTTACACCAGGACCTGGAGGAATGTAATCTCGTTACCTTGTACTTGTGCAATGTGTAGTGACAATAAAGCTATACCATACCACCCAGGATTCTCCTTCATTAACCAGTAACTCACAGCCAAACCAGTCGGACACACTAACTGCGCTTACCGAATGACGTGATTGCACTGTTGACATCGAACGGATAGATCATGTCTCCATCCACCAGGCCAGGGGTGTCCACAAATGTCACCAGGCTAAACTTCTTCTGCTTAGAGGTGGAGATCTCCGCACACAGGTAGTCTGTGACACCTACGACACACAACTGCAGGTATACGTAATGCTGCAAAAGAGGATCGACTCTTCTAATCATAGTGGGTTTACACTAATCATTCTTTTAACCCATATTAATAACAAACAATACTTCATGCTACTTTATTTTTGGGTTTGTCATCATCTGTAAACACAAAGGTTGTGAATAAGAGTAACAGAGAAAAACCCTCATTACAAAACAAACAAAAACTTCCCATAACAACAGTAATTCAAGCCAATGTTTCATTAATTTGGTACAATTGTCCTAAGGAATCTCCCTGATTGGCTGTCAGTGTCCATGAGTGAAATGTCTCGTCAGGACTTGACCGCCTCCCCTCTCTGCTACAGCTGGTGGTCTGTAGTCATGGTTACCCACAACAGCTCTTCAACTGGCAGCTTTAAGGCGGGACCACGTAAAGCTAGCCAGTGAAGAACGACTGTGAAGCAACGCCCAGCCACCCAGCCGCCCAATCACAGCCCTCCACACACGGCTGGAGGGCCACTTCAAACAAAGTTGAATTCTTCGTTTGTTTTACAGGTGCAGGTCTCTCAAAATGGCACATCAGGGTCTTTTGATAAATGTTGATAAATGAGGGTCTTGAACTAGTACATTTCAAAGGAAGGCTTTTTTCAGTCGTGTGCTAAAGTAATGTAACATCTTGCTTCATATATTGTAATGCGCATAATTTAATGACTCATGAAAGTGTGTTTATATTTTTCCTCAGATTGCTCCACTGATGTACACTGGAGTTCTTTCATTATGGCAGGAGCAGTGTTCATCACCTCGTACAAACTACCGTCCTGTTCATCCTCTCATCAACATTCCCTCAGGCCCATAGCCAGTCTCTCACTTCTGCCTATTCACCCCCCACTCTGTCTCTCTCTCTCTCTCGCTCTCCCTCTCACACTCTCTCTGTCTCTCTCTCTCGCTCTCTCTCCCTCTCTCCCCCTCTCTCTCACATGCTCGCTCTCTCTCTCTCACATGCTCGCTCTCTCTCTCTCTTGCTTCGCTCTCTCCCTCTTGCTCTCCCCCTCTCTCTCTCACACTCTCTCTCTCTCTCTCTCTCCCGCTCTCTCACACGCTCTCTCTCTCTCTCACACAGGTGGATGTGTCCTGCCCATCGCACTCACACGTCTTATAAACCGTCTCTGTCTTGCACGTGCACCTATGAGACTCGGACGCTTTGCAAGGCCACGAGACGTCGCCCTGAGGCGCACGTGAACAGCCCAAAAAACGCATTCAGAACCAGAGACACTCAGGCCTGCTTCACTGCACTTAGTGTAGTGCGTCGCTGGGGGCGGAGCTACACTGGAAGGGCGGGGCCTCCATCCAGTGCACAGAAACTGGTGCAAGCGAAAAAGTCAAAGGTCGGGAAAGTGCCGTGTCACCGTCAGGCCACGCAGGTGGAGGCCGCAGGCGTGACTGCCGAGTCAGGCAGGTGATGGCGTGGTGACGTAGCTTGACCACGCCCACACTGAGCGACAATCAAAAGTGTAAGGCCTATGGCAGCGTGACCGCGGGAGGTAGGAGGAGTCCCGCCGTGTGCCAGCGCAAACGTGACGGTGTTGAGAGGAGAGAGACTGAGGGTCTGCTCACGCCCAGCGGGTGTGAATCGGTCGACGCGTCATGAATCAGACAGAATCAGACTGTGATTGTGCCGTCCATCTGATATGTCATGATTTGAATACAGAAGCCATCTACTGCAGGAGTGCCTGAGAATCAGATATCAGACATCAGATATCAGACACGGCCTTTATTTATTCTCACGGCGCTTCTCTGATGCTGTTGATGATCAGAGTGACTCTCACTCTGGCCTGGACCAACCTGCTCCGTACACTAAACAGGAGCTGCATAATCACGGTGCGATGGCGATGTTCTCCGACACGCCCAAGCACCAACCACACAGGAGAGTGCAACATCACATCCAGAACAGTGGAGTGAATAACAAAACTGGAGAATCAGAACAGACCTTAATCTCACGGTTAGCAATTATAATCATAGCTGCTCTCATGCAAACTAGTCTTAGCCTTATTTTATACATGGACAATGAAACCAAATCAACTGATTATAGTGGGTCTGATTAGCATAAAGATCTTATGGCAGCGTACGCAGTCTGGAGAGACTCCACCTCACTAAACGTATGTAGGACTCAGTATCTGGCATGAGTCACAGTTTTGATAGTTTTAATAGCTTTAAATGCAAAGGCGTGCTTGCGAGCGCACACACACACACACACACACACACACACACACACACACACACACACACACACACACACACACACACACACACAGAGCAACATTACATACCCAATGCACAAAAGGTAGGACACTTACAACAAGGACTATTATTCTGAAGAGAAAATGTTAATCTCACCCCAACAACCATCAACACACAACACCCCATCACACCATCAACACACAACACCCCATCACACCATCAACACACAACACCCCATCACACCATTAACACCCCATCACACCATCAACACACAACACCCCATCACACCATCAACACACAACACCCCATCACACCATCAACACCCCATCACACCAGCAACACCCTATCACACCATCAACACCCTATCACACCAACAACACACAACACCCCATCACACCATCAACACCCCATCACACCATCAACACCCCATCACACCATCAACACACACAGAGCAACATTACATACCCAATGCACAAAAGGTAGGACACTTACAACAAGGACTATTATTCTGAAGAGAAAATGTTAATCTCACCCCAACAACCATCAACACACAACACCCCATCACACCATCAACACACAACACCCCATCACACCATCAACACCCCATCACACCATCAACACACAACACCCCATCACACCATCAACACACAACACCCCATCACACCAGCAACACCCTATCACACCATCAACACCCTATCACACCAACAACACACAACACCCCATCACACCATCAACACCCCATCACACCATCAACACACACAGAGCAACATTACATACCCAATGCACAAAAGGTAGGACACTTACAAGGACTATTATTCTGAAGAGAAAATGTTAATCTCACCCCAACAACCATCAACACACAACACCCCATCACACCATCAACACACAACACCCCATCACACCATCAACACACAACACCCCATCACACCATTAACACCCCATCACACCATCAACACACAACACCCCATCACACCATCAACACACAACACCCCATCACACCATCAACACCCCATCACACCAGCAACACCCTATCACACCATCAACACCCTATCACACCAACAACACACAACACCCCATCACACCATCAACACCCCATCACACCATCAACACACACAGAGCAACATTACATACCCAATGCACAAAAGGTAGGACACTTACAACAAGGACTATTATTCTGAAGAGAAAATGTTAATCTCACCCCAACAACCATCAACACACAACACCCCATCACACCATCAACACACAACACCCCATCACACCATCAACACACAACACCCCATCACACCATCAACACACAACACCCCATCACACCATCAACACCCCATCACACCAGCAACACCCTATCACACCATCAACACCCTATCACACCAACAACACACAACACCCCATCACACCATCAACACCCCATTACACCATCAACACCCCATCACACCATCAACACCCTATCACACCAGCAACACCCCATCACACCAACAACACACAACACCCCATCACACCAACAACACACAACACCCCATCACACCATCAACACCCTATCACACCAGCAACACCCCATCACACCATCAACACCCTATCACACCATCAACACCCCATCACACCAACAACACACAACACCCCATCAACACCCTATCACACCAGCAACACCCCATCACACCAGCAACACCCCATCACACCAGCAACACCCTATCACACCAGCAACACCCCATCACACCATCACACCAACAACACACAACACCCCATCACACCAGCAACACCCCATCACACCAACACACAACACCCCATCACACCAACACACAACACCCCATCACACCACCAACACACAACACCCCATCACACCACCAACACACAACACCCCATCACACCAACAACACACAACACCCCATCACACCAGCAACACACAACACCCCATCACACCAGCAACACACAACACCCCATCACACCAGCACACAACACCCCATCACACCAGCACACAACACCCCATCACACCAACAACACTGCATCACACTAACACACAACACCCCATCACACCAGCAACACTGCATCACACTAACACACAACACCCCATCACACCAGCAACACTGCATCACACTAACAAACAACACCCCATCACACCAGCAACACACAACACCCCATCACACCAGCAACACACAACACCTCATCACACCAGCAACACACAACACCCCATCACACTAGCAACACACAACACCCCATCACACCAGCAACACACAACACCCCATCACACCAGCAACACACAACACCCCATCACACCAGCAACACACAACACCCCATCACACCAACAACACACAACACCCCATCACACCAACACACAACACCCCATCACACCAGCAACACACAACACCCCATCACACCAGCAACACACAACACCCCATCACACCAACAACACACAACACCCCATCACACCAACACACAACACCCCATCACACCAGCAACACACAACACCCCATCACACCAACACACAACACCCCATCACACCAACAACACACAACACCCCATCACACCAGCAACACACAACACCCCATCACACAACACCCCATCACACCAGCAACACCCAACACCCCATCACACCAGTAACACACAACACCCCATCACACCAGCAACACTGCATCACCCCGGCAACACCCCATCACTCCGGCAACACCCCATCACCTTGGCAACACCGCTTCCCCAGATCACTCACAGCACGCCGACAGATGTCAATGGAGAGACAGACACATTTTAAACTCTGCCAGAGTCTGGCCAAAGATTTTTTATACTGAGATTACAACGTGTATATTTTCCAGAACGCTGGTACTGTCTACAGTATGTGCAGATCGCAACTGCCATGGAATTTAGAAGGCTGGGAAAAGTCACTATTCTCAAAAGACAACAGGCATATGCTGTAAAACAGTGGCAAACGTATTTAAAGAAAAATACAACGGAGTGCCTCCAGAATGCTGACTAATTCCTACCTTTAAACTCCAGAAGTGGTCGGAAATGCGGATAAAGGTGGAGCGTCGCATTCCCCTGTGGGAAAGACAGGAGGAGGAAGAGGAGGGTGAGGAGGGTGAGCACAGCAACGCAGAACGTGATGATGGACAGAGGAGAGAAGAAGACCGGGTACATGAAGGCAGAAGCCAGGCCCAGCCAAAGGGAGGCTCCCTCCCTCCCTCCCTCCCTCTCTCCCTCCCTCTCTCTCTCTCCCTCTCCCATCTCTCTCTCTCACCCTCCCCATCTCTCTCTCTCTCCTGCAGTTGTTTCCCTCCCTCTCTTTCTCTGGCAGACAGCTTTAGGTTCTGTCCGTATGTAGCTGTTAACCTCTTTACAGCCGTCTCCTTCAGCGTAACTGCATTACGCGTCTTCCTCCGTTGACGTGTGTTAGTGTGAGAGCCACACGCTGCAGCTTTAAGACAACCCCTCTCTTCCTGGAGCGAACGGCCAGCACGTCTCTGATCCGGTCTCTGATACTTACTTTTCCTTTTTCCCACTTTCTCACTCACAAACGCAAATACACAACACAAGCACAACCAGACGCCCCTGTCACTACATGTCTCACGGTGTCACTACATGTCTCACGGTGTCACTACATGTCTCACGGTCTCAGTGTCTCAGAGCAGGTGGAGACTGTGAGACACACATCTCGTCTCCTCCTGATCGATGAACAGAACGACAGTAAAAGGGCACCAATACGGCTTAGACGCGCAGGACACTCTGTAGCACCTGAGTGGGCCCACCTCACCCCTGATACACAGCATACTACACCACAAACATCCCTGCTGGCTAAAATGACCTGTGATAAAGGAGATTTTGAAATATGTTTTTGAACAGGACGACTCATAGTTACATCTAAATTTTAAATAAGGTCCTGTAAAGAAAAGCACTTATATGATCTTTATATCAATTTTTCACGAGATGGGTATTATAATTTATTCGGTTTATGTTTAAAACATAAACAACACAAATGTCAACATCAAAATGTGGAAACACAGCTGTGGAATGTAGACATGTAGGTTATTCACGGGCCATATTGGGCCAGACCAGCACTACACTGCACTAACAATGACATTACTGCACACAGAAATATAACACACTCCGAAAAATAACACACTCGGACATATAACACACACAGAACTATAACACACTTGGACATATAACACAGAAATCTAACACACACACAGAAGTATAACACACACAGAAGTATAACACACACACAGAAGTATAACACACACAAGTATAACACACACAGAAGTGTAACACACACAGAAGTATAACACACAGAAGTATAACACACACACAGAAGTATAACACACACAGAAGTATAACACACACAGAAGTGTAACACACACAGAAGTATAACACACAGACGTATAACCCACAGAAGTATAACACACAGAAGTGTAACACACACACAGAAGTATAACACACACACAGAAGTATAACACACAGAAGTATAACACACACACAGAAGTATAACACACACAGAAGTATAACACACAGAAGTGTAACACACACACAGAAGTATAACACACACACAGAAGTATAACACACAGAAGTATAACACACACACAGAAGTATAACACACACACAGAAGTATAACACACACAGAAGTATAACACACACAGAAGTATAACACACAGAAGTATAACACACACACAGAAGTATAACACACACAGAAGTATAACACACAGAAGTGTAACACACACACAGAAGTATAACACACAGAAGTGTAACACACACAGAAGTATAACACACAGAAGTATAACACACACACAGAAGTATAACACACACACAGAAGTATAACACACAGAAGTATAACACACACAGAAGTATAACACACAGAAGTATAACACACACACAGAAGTATAACACACAGAAGTATAACACACAGAAGTGTAACACACAGAAGTGTAACACACACACAGAAGTATAACACACAGAAGTATAACACACACAGAAGTATAACACACAGAAGTGTAACACACACACAGAAGTATAACACACAGAAGTATAACACACACACAGAAGTATAACACACAGAAGTATAACACACACACAGAAGTATAACACACACAGAAGTATAACACACAGAAGTATAACACACACACAGAAGTATAACGCACAGAAGTATAACACACACACAGAAGTATAACACAGAAGTATAACACACACAGAAGTATAACACACAGAAGTATAACACACACAGAAGTATAACACACAGAAGTATAACACACACACAGAAGTATAACACACACAGAAGTATAACACACACAGAAGTATAACACACAGAAGTATAACACACACACAGAAGTATAACACAGAAGTATAACACACAGAAGTATAACACACAGAAGTATAACACAGAAGTATAACACACACAGAAGTATAACACACACAGAAGTATAACACACACACAGAAGTATAACACACACAGAAGTATAACACACACAGAAGTATAACACACAGACGTATAACACACACAGAAGTATAACACACACAGAAGTATAACACACAGACGTATAACACACACAGAAGTATAACACACAGACGTATAACACATACAAAACACATGAACTCACTGTCAGAGATTCTCTTTTCCTGCCACTGGTTATGAACGTGAACCCTTGCGTTTCTATGGCAACACCGGTCTTCTGAATGTGTTCCTCCACATACCTAAAATAATAACAACACCAACGATGCTGCCATGAAGAATAGAACTGAACACTGAACACTGGGCCCAACGAACTGAACACGGGGCCCAATGAACTGAACACTGGGCCCAACGAACTGAACACTGAACACGGGGCCCAATGAACTGAACACCGGGCCCAATGAACTGAACACTGGGCCCAATGAACCGAACACCGGGCCCAATGAACTGAACACGAGGCCCAATGAACTGAAAACCGGGCACAATGAACTGAACAAGGGGCCCAATGAACTGAACACTGGGCCCAATGAACTAGTTAGTGGTGTAAACACAAGCAGACTTGATAAGCTCAGATTTATGTTACCAGTTAATAAAGGAACTTTTCCCTGCAGAATGATTGCCCATAATCATCACTATTATCTTCTTACGAGGTGGCAACAATCTCAGTCCCAGAGAGGCCGCAATTTTCACAAGGCCTGGAACACACACACACACATTTGAGAGTTAGATTTTAATACTGTAAGCTTCCATGTTGACGTTCTGCATCATAAAGGTCAAAGTGTCTATGCGCAGCAGTGACACACAGCGCTGTTCAGCTAGAGTGAGACACCGGTGTGTGTTGTGATGCAAACACCCCCATAAGTTTCATCCTCCCAACTCTGCTTACGATATACAAACCTTCAACTTAATAATGGAAGCGTATTATATTATGTGCTGACCGCACATCACATGTTGACATTTGGTACAGAAGTCTCACTGGGTTTTTTTAATTGACTACGAAACTTCAGGCTGTTGTGAATAAGCTCTAGATTCAGTGTTGATGCAGGAAAGTGCAAAAGAAATTTGCCATTCATGAGGTGAACATATAGGGCCAGTGTTGGACGTGTCCAGTGTTGGACGTGTCCTGTCCTGGACGTGGTCTAGGACTCCACTGAAGCGGCTGTGTTGTCCAGCCGTGGGCTTATTCTAGAAAACCAGCCCTAAAGGTACTTTGGACTATTTAATTAAATCTGGACTGAACAGGGAATGCTGAAACAAAATGCATACTGGGTAACCTCTCAGAACCATACCAGCAGATTCAGTTCACTGAACAGGGCAAGCTCACTCTCTATAAACACTCCCAAAACACTCCATAAACACTCCAAAAACACCCCCAAAACACTCCATCACGTGCCGTGCTCTGACTACCAGAACCTGATACAGGAACATTTTGATGTACTAGTGCATTTTCACGACTGAGATGCTTTACAGAGCGAGCAAACCTATAAACACCTACACACACCCACAGAACGAGAAAAAGACATGTACGGAGGTTGTATAGGTGGCATTAAACACGTTTAAGGAGACATTTCCACCAGTACATGTGGACACATTCAGGTGTACAGATGAAGGGACCTGCTGTCTGATCCGTTCAGAATGAATGACAGTAACTGGACCCGTGAAACACACCACCTGTCCGCGTACGTGAACACAGCCCCAGTCGTTTATGGCGAGTAAAACATGGAAACACAAACGTTACACTTTTATATTTTATAGGAGTCGCATGTTGAACTTTTAAAGTGATTCCTGCTGTCGTGTTTCTGAGGGGCGCCGCGTCTACAGCTCCACCACTTTAAATGCAGCTCTCTCATTTACCGTTGTCATTGTCCACATACAAATTGTGAGATTCTTTCAAAATTCGTTCACTCGGCGAAGTTATAGCGGCTTCCAGCGCGTTTGCGACCGACCGCGACTTCCTAGCGCCCGACATATTGAAACTAAGCAGGTTTATTCGCTTTAGGAAACAAGACAAGGGGGACCGTTTAGAGTGTGACACCGAGTCGTGGACGAGCGCGGCCCTTCAGCGCCCCCTGGTGGCCACAAACACACATGAAATAAAACATGTTTCAATAACAAATGTGTAGTGTTTACACATACGAGTTAATTAGCACAGTGCATCATGTTCTTAAACTTTTAATAACCCAGTAACAATAAGGACAAAACGGGCAGTTGATTAAGACTATTTTGTAATATATCTATAATGAGTGTATGCACCCAGAAGGTGAGGTGAGAAAAACGATTAAAATAAGTCTTTAAAACAGCACGACGAACAAAAATCTACACTACCAAAATCCACAGCGAAACGTAGTAGTATTTCTTAACGTTAAAATGCGACATGTTTGTTCATGTGTCACCTGTGGGTTGCGGCGCCTTTAACGTGGACAGGTGAGGGTGTGGTGCGTGTGTGTTTCCGGGACAGAGACACAGGGGCGACAGGTACACAGCGAACAGTAAACACGTAGATTAAAAATGTCAAATTATGACTTGACAAAATCGCGAGTTTGAAACTTTCCGGCTGCGCAATGATCTAGATGCAGAGGGAGAATTAAGCGTCTAGATGTTGCTCAACTCGTTATTGCATTTCAGATATGACAGTTTAATTCCGAACACGCGTATTAACGCCTCACAAGTTCGGGTAGTTCTGGGTGGTTCTGGGTGGTTCTGTCCCCTTCGTCTAAAGTTTTAACAAAGCTTCCAACAATGGAGATTCTTGCACTAGTTTTTCTCCACTTTTATCTCTGTCAGTCAGGTAAGTTTGACAGTTTGCTTTTTAATCCAGGACTGTAATGGGTAGACTGTGTTGGGATATTCTCTCTGGTTCCTCCTAACCTGGCTCGGTTCGTGTCTCACACTCCCTGTTTTCACAGCGGACCCACAGCGTGTTATAACAGGAGAGCTCGGAAACAGCGCCTTGGTACCATGTCTCGAGAGTCCAGTGAACATCAGTCTGTCTGTGACCACGTGGATGAAGGACGGTGTGGTGCTGCTCACCCACAACCACTCCGAGCCTTTCCGAACCGGACACAGGTCCATACTGACCGACGGAAGCTTAAACATCAGTAACCTGACGATATTCGACGAGGGCGAGTACGAGTGTGAGATCCTGCCCGACGCTGGTCGCCCTGCTCGGAACATTCTGCTGCAGATTGCTGGTATGTTCTAGTCAAACAGATATTCAAATCGCATTGCTTGTGAGTGTAATATTTCCGATATGTGCCGCAGGATTTGCGTTAGATCATGCAAGCCACGGGATTCCTCAACAAACAAGTTTTGCGAGTTCAGGTTTTCGTGTAGGCCTACTTGCCTAGTAACCCACAACCAAGCGACTGAAACCTAAAAGAAACCTGTTATGTTCTCAGGGTGTTCACTAACAACGTTAGCTTTTTACCATTGTACTTTACGTTGTATGGTGGCTTTCAAAATTAGAGGTATTAAAGTAGGGAGAATCATCATTATATATAATATATATATTGCTCAGCAAGAGCCATGGATTTATGGATTATGTGTATTTAATTTGTGTGTGTGTGTGTGTGTGTGTGTGGTATTTTAGGTGGGCCAGACATTGTGGAAACAGAAATCAAATTAGCAAAATCCTTATCGAACGGAACACTGTTCATACAAAAAGGCACCGACGTTTATTTTAACTGTTCGAGCAAGTCGTACCCTTCACAGAACCTCACGTGGACCTTTGAAGACTCCATTCAGAAAAATGACAGGATGGGGTGTGGCAATGGATCATGGCTGGTGTTCAGCATCTCCAACCTTCAGCCCAGTGGTCAGGGCAACTACACATGTGAAGCCCAGAACCTCGTCTCCAAGAGGACAGCGACGAAGACGCAGGAACTGCTAGTGTACTGTAAGGTTTACAAAGTAATGCACGTAACTGCTTTAAAGTACATGTATGTGTTTTGGAGGAATCTTTTCTGGAAGTGTGTTGAAGTGGGGCTCCGTCCCTGCCTGTGGAGTCTTTTACATGTGCATACGTGAGCGTTGTAAACGCAGTGCATGTATGTTTTTGGGGACTGGAAGTTTTGGACTGGGAGTGAAGATATGAAAGATTACATAAGCATAGCTGTGTTAAGCACTTTTAATTTCATAATAAGCATAGCTGTGTTAAGCACTTTTAATTTCATAATAAGCATAGCTGTGTTAAGCACTTTCACAAGCCTGTTACATTTGTTATTTTTTGTCTATGTCTTAGTCACGTTATTGTGTAACTGTACACATCTTCATCACATCTTGTTGATCAAACATAAATGTCATCTCCATGTTCTCCAGATGCTCCTGAGACACATCCAGACTGCAGCTGGTCCCAGATCAGTCGTCCTGACCCGGTCCAGTTCAGCTGCAGCTGGTATGGGGGCTACCCCGTCCCCAAGCTCCAGGTGTTCGTGGACTCTAGGACAGACGGAATGCGCACTATAACCTCCTTGGAGGACACGGAGAACTTAGAGGTGACCCTAAACAGGACCATGCTGTATGAGGAACAGAAGATCAAATGTGTGGCACAACATATTGTCCAAAGGTCAAATGAAGAGAAGTCCTGCTCCTTCACGCTCAGTAAGACCTGCACTCATTTTCTGGTGAAATGTTGACACACAGACGACTCTCTGTTTAAGAGTTCACTGTAATACAATTTCCATTTGCATAATGGTGTGTGAAATGTTTAAATATGTATATAAAAGTACTTTAAAAGTGTTTAATCTGCTACTGGATATAGAAATGGTATTGAGTGCTTTAGACTAGTTGGCCTTCTCTGCTTGTTTTATACTATTAATAACATGCTGTTAAATACGCATACAAAGCTGTGAAGTGGTTTCTATAAAATCTGCTATGTTTATGATATAATGCACTGATGATGCAGAGAGTAGGGGATGTTGGAGGATTAACTGTGACTGTACCGCACGGGTCATATGACCCTCCAGACTCCATTATCCTGTCCTGTCTGCATCTACATTTATAGGATTTAACAGTGAAGGTGAAACATCATTTTGAGACTTGTATACTTCCTAACAACCTCTTACCACTTTATTATGCGTTTCCCTACCATATGTAATCCATTATCTCCTCCTTTTCCCCTACCAGCAGGGTAAAGAGATGATGGATCGTACTGACAGGCTAAAGAGGCCGATGACCGATCACATAGTTCACGACCCCTCATCTCCCTCTTTACCAATCTGTAATCCATTTCTGTATGATTTATTTGTGGTGTTGCAGAGGCCCCTTACCCAGTGGGAGAGCCCCTTGTAACTGCCCTGGAGGGCAGTAATATCACCTTAACTTGCTCCGAGGACAGGTCGCTCCCTCCCGCCCAAACCGTTTGGCAGCGAGGGCAGACGCACGAGGTCGTGGCGCCCAGCGCCAGACACCTGCTGTCTGGGTCGGGCCCTCTGCGCACACTCACCATAGTCAACGTGACGAAGGAAGATGAAGGCACATATTTCTGTTGGAGTGAAAACGTTCTGACCGCAAAGGAACTGGAGGTCTTTGTCACTGTTAGATGTGAGTGGCGCAATTTGCTATTTCTGGATGTATGTATTTTTGTATGACGTGTGTCCAGAAGAAAATATTGCCACTAATATTGAGGAAAAATAGAAGCATGCACTTTTAAAATTATTGAGTCTGTTGTTTTGGTTTATTTACTAATTAGCATCAGGTCCTTAATGCTAGCACTTTGTTGGCCAGATGAGTTCAGTCCTTTGTGTGCTGTAGTGTCTGGAATGCTACTAGTCCACATGCTTCTTGCACTGAACTGTACGTCACTGTTGATACCAACCGACTGACTCGTGTGGTTATTGACATGTAAGGAAAATGCTTTTCATATTTTCAGCCTCTGCAAATAATTCTGGGGTGGTGGTCGGCGTCTTCATCTCTGTCTTAATCGTGGCAGCTGGAATCACATTGGGCTTCCTGGCATATTCCCACAGAGACAGAATATGTCTGGGTGAGCCATGTTACGGCCACACTGCTGATGGTCTGAAGCATTGACTGTAAAACTAAGCTCAGGAATTTTAGCCTGTTTTTGATTAAAATGGCCTTTCCTCTGTCTTTCCTTTACCCAGGTATTGGATTTAGGTAAGTATAATCATAACATGACAGTGACAACTTCCACTCCATAGATATACTGATGGAATAACATGATGTATTTATATATATATATATTTAAAGTAAACATTTAACATTTTAATTATCATAGAAGCACTTTTTAAGCTAGATGAACCACTGAAGTAATTATTAAAAACCTGTGTTTTCTCCAGACATTTAGAAGAGGACAGGACAGACGTGGTGAGTCTTGTTGAGTCAGAGGAAGATGAGATCTTCAGCGACACCGTTCCGAGACTCCCCCCTCTGAGTAACGGACACGTACCCACACCCGCAACCACGCTCGTAGAAATACACCGGATCCAGTCCAGTGAGTGATGAGTGTCCCTCTCCGGGATGGGGGGATCTGACAAGGATGAAATGTAATCTCTATCCTCGTTTCAGGTGATCATGAAGATATTGTGAACGATGCAGACCAAGAAGATCAAAGCCTACCAGAAGAGTGAGGGACCGGCCCAGTGGACTTTAGTGTACAGAACTTTTTTAAATTGTGATAATTTTTTTTAAGTGCAGGGAATACAAACTGTTGTAATTAAAACTGTAACTACATGTGTGTATTTGTATGTTGTAGTCTGTTTCTAAGATAAAGATGTATTAAAATACGATGTGTAAAATAAAGATGTATTAAAATACGTAAATGTATTTTAATGTGTAAAATATGAAAATGGTTTTATCACTTTTTGTTTACTTTTCGTCGCGAACAGCAGATATTTCAGTTCAAACTTGAAATGTTTGATGGCCAGCTTCTTATAGCCTAATATGGTTTCTTCATAACGCGTTTTTTATTCATCTGCTAAAAATGTAAAAAAAAATAACGAGTTGGAGAATGCCGCAAAAAATAATAAATAGTAAAATCCGCTATCTACAACAGACATTTGCACGTATAATTTGGTATAAATGGTTCTGGAGCAGGCGGTGTGGTGCGTGTTTAAGTGCGCATGTTTCTCCACGCCCCACGTCCCTATAATAAAGCTGTGAGCGCTGCTGGCTGCCCGAGGCGAATCTTTTATTTGCCTAAAGACTTTGTGGATATAATGTGCACTACAACACAAGACGGTAAGGCGAGACTTCTCGTTTTGAACCAAATGTTTTAGGTTTAGTCATGGAGACGGTTGATAATCGCGTTTGCTGTTTATTACGTGATTGCGATGGTTATTTCTTTCTGCGTAGTCTGTCTTTAAATCTCCCCTTTCCAACACTTAAACGCTAAACAGATCCAGATGATTTAATACTGGAGCTAAAACCTCTTCATCACCCTCGCCTGTACGGAACCGCCGGGTGTGAGACGTGGACCGTCTGCTTTTCCCCCGACGGGTCGCACTTCGCCTGGTCGATGGGTTACGGGCTCGTCAAAGTGCTTCGCTGGCGTCCGACATCCAATAAGTATATAAACGTTGGTGAAATGTCTGTAGTCCTAAACCACGCGATATTTCCAAATACACCATTTATTCTACCACACGATGTTCTTTCAGTGGTGCCGATTCTGATTACGGCGAAGCCCAAACGTTGAACTGCGACCACACGGTTTGGGGGATGGCGTTTGGACCGCACCTGCCCAACAGGTGTGAGGAAGCTCTGCTCCTAGTAACGGGCCTCGGAACCGGCGTGATCAAGGTGTGGGCCGTGTCCTCCGGTAAGACGTCGAAGTTGGACTTTGCCCTGTTTTATCTTACGCGTATCCACGGCGTGATTGTGTAATCTTGATTTTTAAGAGCTCACAATACCAGCGGGCGTCGCACACATTTGTATCACTGATTCTGATTGAATTTTCAGGACAGTTACTATTCAATTTGGCTGGACACACGTCGGTTGTCAGAGATTTGGCCTTCGCTCCGAATGGAAGTCTCACACTTGTATCGGCCTCCAGGGACAAAACGTTGAGGATCTGGGACTTGGTAAAAAAAGGTCTTACAAAGTCCCCGTTTTTAAAAAAACTGATCTTTAACAGTGGTTATAGTGATCAGTTAACTAACCTTTCTTTTAAAATCCGATCTTTAATGTGTACAGGTGCTCAGAGTCATGTGTTGACTGGTCCAAGCTACTGGGTGTTCAAATGTTCAATCTCTCCAGACAGTAGCATGATCGCTTCAGTTTGTAATCTTGACTCGGTGAGTGTCTGATTACTGACTATTTAATGTGATCAATGCTTAAACAGTGTTATGATTTCATTTCACATCGGTCATGGGGTTCTAGCTGGAGTTGCTCTGCTGATTTAAAGCTTTTTTGTAGTTAGTTCCTGAACTTTTGACAGAAAAGAACAACTTGTACAGTTGTGTATCTGGAAAAACAGCACTTGCCCTCTCACGTGAGCGGTCTTGTCCCCGCCCCCTCTCACGTGAGCGGTCTTGTCCCCGCCCCCTCTCACGTGAGCGGTCTTGTCCCCGCCCCCTCTCACGTGAGCGGTCTTGTCCCCGCCCCCTCACGTGAGCGGTCTTGGCCCCGCCCCCTCTCACGTGAGCGGTCTTGTGGGAGACTGCAGTATTGATGCAACATCCTAACACAGAGCTGATTTCCTGCAGGAAGTGATGCGGGTTGTTTCAAGTGTGCAGTAGAAGCCTAATAACCTTCACTGTAGTTTTGGTGTCTAAGGAAACGTGACATGGCTCAGTCCATTTGTTGGGTAGCTTTGAACCAGGAGAGGGCGGGGCAGATGGGGTGTCTGTGGGGATGGGGGAAAAACTCATTGGCAAAGTGTTTTTATGCGTAAGCATTAAACTTTAGATGCAACTCAATAGTCAAACTACATACACTGTGTATGCATTTCTACAAGCATAAGCGTAGAAACCTGACCCTAACCCTGGCCTGTAGCCTGTGGTGAAACCATAGTACACAATGACATTGAAATGTATCGTGTATTATCAGTTTCAATCAGTAAGATGAAATATACATGCCGTTTTGTTTTAATCTGATGCATTACATAAGATGGAAAATGTCGGGACGTCTGTGGGGAATTTTGCTTTCAGAAAGCGTACCTGTGGAGTTTGAGATCTCACACCCTCATCAGGATCCTGAAGTATGATCACGAGCGTACCATGATATCATGTGACTTCTCTATGGACGGAGCGCTGCTTGCGATTGGTTCACATCACGCTACGACAGGATGGTGGTTGGACTTGTGGGATCCCTACACAGCAGATCACCTGACTAAAATTGAGTGAGTGATCTATTCAAATATGAACCTTCCACCCATTCTGTATGTTAGCTGTCCTGGGCACAAACTAATGCAAGAATCATTTTATCTTAATCTGGCCCTGTGCTGTCAAAACGACTGACTTCATTACGTGGATGTCCTAAGCAACGGCTACTTGCAGACAAACAGGCAGTTTTAGCCCTTGGTAAATACTAAAGCTTCAGTGACTCACGTGAGCAGCTTCATGCATGGATCAGTGAACCCTAAGCTACTGTCCTTTACAGGTGTATGTAGATTTGGGTAAAGGTAAACCGGTAAGGATATTTGGCCCTGTAGGTAATATTTACACCGTGCTGAAGGGGAGAACTGGCCTGAATGTTTGGCTTGTTAAGTTTTCATACACCAGTATGGCGGTTTAAGTGGCTGCAATTGACTGTAAATAAAACTTTATATACCCAACATGTTTGATTTCACCGTTTCCTTCAGGGACTGTGATGCATGTATGTGCAAAAATGACAATCTGCTCACTGCTTTGAGCTTCTCACCTGTCGCCCCTCAGCTAGCCTTCAAAGACTACAGGTGAGACACTTTTGTAATACTCAGTACACTGTAAAATGCACTGGCCTCGTGTAACTAAGACTCAAGACTGTGTTCAGACATGCCTTTGACATACATATACAACATGACCCAGTTCTGTTGGTCAAGCACTACCTGTGTCTGAATGTAATATATCCTACATTTGTGTAACAGGGCGTTGCAGATTTGGGACATGGAACAGGATAAACTGGTTTTTGAGTCGGATCAAAACCGGGTCAGCGGGATATGTTGTGCCTTTCATCCTTTGGGTAGCATCATTGCTACAGGGTAATTACAAACCACACTGGCCACCTTCTGTGTTGATAGCAGCTTCGCCTATTACACACTCCTATGATTTTTATTTGCCCTTTTGTTATATAAACAGTTGTTGCATAATGTTGGGTAGTGGAATATTTGGCCTTTTGTACAGCAATTCTGTTTGCACAGAGCTTCAACCTATTCTTGCTCACTGGGTCTATTGCGGATTTAAACCCAAAAGTAAAGGTGTGTCTGCTTGTAGGTGTCGAGATGGTCATGTGAAGTTCTGGAGAGTTCCTCGCCTGGTCCCAAGTCTACGCCACCTGTGTCGGACGGCGCTCAGACATGCCGTGTCTACCTTTCAGGTGAGGGCTTTGCCCCTCCCCAAGAAGCTCATGGACTTTCTCACCTACAGGACTGTTCCTAAGAAAAAAGTCTTGCGATGCACTGAACACTACAGCTGAGGGCCACCTCCTCTACCTCAGTAGCCACTTTATGGCTGTTATTTATCAAAACCAAGTTCTGTTTTCTGGGACAAAAGGGACTTATGAAGGATACATTTATTTTTAAAGGCTATTTTACAATTTATACAGCTGCTAAATTCCATTTTATTTATGTAACATTGTAATAACACACTGACATAATCCATCCTGGCTAGCTCACGGTCTTCAGGGCCGTAGGCTAGATCGAAGCACGGAAGGTCTGGTGAGCTGGGAACTGGACTAGCCATCACTGACCACTAGATCCCTGACCGCCTGGAAGGCAGATACCATTGAGCTCAGCTGGATCTTCTCGTTGGTTCCAGAAGCAAGACGATACCTGTGAAGGAGAAGCAGTTTTCAGGTCCTACCAAAACATACCCCACCAAACCTCCACTGATGTGTGTACAGACAAGATCTTCCTTATGAGGAAGTTCCTTGGGATGATTATCTCGCAGGCATCCAAACCCAGGAAGTAAAGTAGATCTACTCACTCGATATCTGCGAGCTTGATGAGCAGGTCCATCCGAATGGAAGGGGAAAAATCCACTGCAAAGGGTTGAGAAGAAGGACACCAACCAGTTAGACGCCATTCTAACGTGGCGACAGTTTTGCCAATTCAAAATCCACCAAACCTGTACTTTGAATTCTGAGTACATCTTCCACAATGAAGTACAGAGTGCACTTTCCCAGTACAATAAAACATGGCTCAACCACGTGGTGTGGACATTTGTATGTCTGAGTACTTGGATGAAAAAGAACAATTTCAAAATGATGTCCCAAAGACTCGGTGCAGGAGCAGAGAAGCACAACACATTATGGCACTGACAATGGGCTACAAAGGGGGGGGGGGGCAACCCGTTTCTGTGGCAACCGTTGGGGAAGCGCTAGGGAAACCAGGACACAAGAAAACATTCTAGCAAGCAGGTGAACAGCGCGTGTGTGTGAGTGTGAGAGAGAGAGTAAGTACTGGTCATCTGTGTCTGAACAAACCAAAAAAAAAAAAAAAACCACACCCAGTTGGTTTACTGCATTTTCTTATCTACATATGAACCAATGATTGGTTTCTCCTAAATCCACTGGCTTGACCAACTGATCTTTCTGTGCAACCTTTAAAGCCTTTGCAGACCCGGGACGGCCATCCTCACCCCTGTGTATCAGCAGGTGCACCTCTGTCAAGATGTCATGCAGCGCGAGACCCTTCAACGTCTTCAGCTGTAGAATCTCTGTTGGACTTCCGTAAAGGAAGAATCGCTCAGTCAGTCAGGGTGTGTGTGCGTGTTTGTCCTACGTGGACCAGATTGCAACTGAAGGAAGGATACGTTTATACGCAGTCGAAAAGTCTTTGTTTAGGGCCCAGTCCAGAATGTTGGCGATATCGGAGCGCAGGGGATGTCCCGTGCACGTGTAGACGGTCTCCTCATTCACCTTCCCGTAGGCCATGTGGGTGCTCTACAAAGACAGGACAACATCACTCGTAAGGGGCAAACACGGCTCCACTCTGAAGAGGAGGAGGACGCAATCGTCCAGCATTTGTTTTTTGAAAACTTGTCAGAAACAAACCTGTAAAATATTCAATGACCTCCTCATGTCACCCACTGACAGGGTCACAATAGCCTTCATGCCATCTGGAGTGATGTCGATGCTTAAAGAAACACACACAAAGATGCCATGAAATTTTCACGAGTTTGGCGAGTCTCCAGCTGCCCGAGTTACCAGGACCGTCCAGCCAGAAAACACTACTGAATTAAATGAATTAAATACTCCGCGTTTGCAGACGTTTTATGGCACGCATTACGGACGATGTTTCGTTAAAGGACATCATACGAACGTGGCCTCCGTGCCTTGAGCAGGTCTGTAGCGGAGCTCACCTCTCCTGCTGGATGACATGTTCAAGCCGTGGAATCATCTGACTCTGGGACAGCGGACCGAACCGGAAGCGTGTGCATCGGGATTGGAGTGCAGGAATGATCTTGGACAGGTAGTTACAGATTAGACAGAACCTAGTGTTCTCTGTGAACTTCTCAATGACTGAAAGAGAGAGAGTCGGGAGACAGAAATAAACCTTATTTGGTTAATAGATATTAAAATAGGAATACCTTGGTTTCACTGCTGTTCTATAAGAAATAACATGCTGTTAATCTCGTAATATTCAATTAAAAATGTTCTATTTTCAAAATCCATTCCAATTCTGATCTGTGAACCAGTTTCTTTGGCCAGTTCAAAACCAGTTGGCTTCTTTCATCACTGAGCCATCTGTGAGCCCAGCGGGTCAGCTGGTAGAGGCGGAGATGTCGGTACCTCTTCTCAATGCGTTCTGAGCATCTTGAGTCATGGCATCCGCCTCGTCCAGGATCACCAGCTTAAAGCCCTTTCTGCAACAACAGCAAACCAGGAGAGCATAACCTTACACTAAAAAAACTAAAATCAAACCCCACTAGGGTTAGGGCAATGTCCATTTAATGGCATCACAGAAGTGTGGGCATTGTACAAAAACGTGAAATTTATCAACACAATATAGAATAAACCAAAGGTGTTAATAACATTTACTGTGTTCTGTTATTCTGACGCAGGCTGTGAGAGCCTGGAAACATCCATATGAGAATATACAGCACAGACTATAGAATATCCACCTCCTTACTTGAAAATGGTTCTGGTGCTGGCAAAGCTGAGAATTGGGCCACGGACGACGTCGATGCCGCGGTCATCAGACGCGTTTAGCTGAACACGCAAAACGACAAAAGCAAAAATGTACAAACTCCTAATTCACAACGCAGGGTACAATTACAGGGTACAATTACTCACTGAAGTACCATTTCTAAACGGTCTGTTCTCATTTCTATGGTGACACACAGGCCCAGATCAAGTCTGATTTTCTTTTTTAAAGTAGTAAATGTCGAACTGACAGCAGAACGAGGTTTTACTCTGTAGTACCTCCAGAACCATCGAGTTGAACTCTTTGTCCTTGTACAGCTGCTTAGCGCAGGCCAAGATCGTAGACGTTTTTCCCGTCCCCGGAGGCCCGTAGAACAGCAGATGGGGCAGTTTGTCCTCACTGATGAATTTCTGAACTGTGGAGAGGAGGGTTCAGGTTTATGCACCCGGGCCACTAATGACCGCAGTCTCATACCACCCGGGCCACGCTACTAATGACTGCAGTCTCATACCAGCCAATAACACGCGTGTAATCCCAAGAACAAACCTTCGAAGAAAGCGGCAGCAACGATATGATGTCCATGTACAATGTGCAGACAATGAATAAGGACACTGATGATCTGTGAATGAGTTGAGTCTGGTATACTACAGTGTGGTGAGTGTGTGTGAGTGTGTGTGTGTGTGAACTTTACATCTGAATGACCCATTAACAACAGCTAGAGCAGAATGAGTTTTGCCCATGATGGTTTACCATCACATATGATCGCTTGACATGTCACAGTTTGGTGGATTTATAACGTACTTGTGCTCAGAATGTCTTGATGAGAAATCAGGTCATCTAGAGTCTGAGGTCGGTACTTCTCAACCCTGCAATTATTGGAGGGGGAAACAATTAAATATTATTTCTACAACCAACAGGAGCATTAAAGAAAGTGCATTAGTCTTTTGATCTGGATACAACGAACATCAATTAAAAAACTTAATTAAGGGGACCATTCCTGTCTCATAATAGCCATGTGTACACACAAATAGGTTATATTAGTCGCACTATTGTACGCATAGTCTCTTTAATCAAAACGTGTCTAACCTTTGATTGAGTTTCAGACCATTTCTCTCCACCCTATCGAGACTAATCCCTCCACCGGTAACCAGCTTGGCAAGAATGAGAGTCGGTGAATGAAATGCGAGCCAGTGTCAGACACTTTCACCCGAGATGGGGAGGGGATCATCACACACCCTGCTGCCCATCTGATCATAGCCAACCTGAATATAGATAACCAGGTACAACACGCACCATCTGGATATCTATGATAGGTTACTCTTTAACTGAACTAATATAGATAACCAGGTTAAACGCGCACCGCCTGTATAACTGTGATAGTTTAGTCTTTAACTCAACCAGCTACATCTACTCAAGGCTCGGCTAGCCGGATAGCAACAGAACCGCCAAGATAAAAGTCCCCTAAAGGTCTAAACCTTCTGGACGTGATCAGTGAACTAGCTCCCTCACCGAGATGTGGAGATGTTTAATTAAACTAGACTAAATGTTTAATTAAATTAAACTAGTTCACGCTGCCAATACGCTGCGCAGTGCGAGTCTCTTATTCATAAAGCGATATACGCACATGTAATAAAAAGAGTATTTCTCCCAAATGCTTGATTTAAACACTGTGTGTTGTACCTGAGCCTTACCATGGCAAATTCTTCGTTTGAAGGAGTGTTTTGCTCGTCGAGGCCATGTTAACGGGGTTTGTAGGTCTGTGTGTGGCGAGATATCCGCGTTTGTACGGGCTCCGTCTTGGCGCGCTTTCTGACAGCGTGGAGTGTTTTACTTCCGGGAAAGCTGTGTGACGACAGCTCGCCACCCAATCAGGACCGAGTGGAGGTGGGGGGGTGTGAACGCCCGCCTTCTTAAGCCCTGAAAACGAACTATATCCTCATGTGCGTGCATATTTAGAAATGAATAAACAAACATATACATATGACAAAAGTATTAGTCCAAGCCGATTAAAAAGAAAATACATTTAAAGACAGGAATGATTTTGGAGTTTACACAGACATGGTGAATAAGTGTGTAGCTGGCCAACCTAAATACCGAACTCAAAACTGAGAGTTTTCTTGGGTCCAGGCAGTGGGAACCAGTATGTTTGCTGGAGCTTGTTGTGCTGACGGTTCTCTGACGAGCGAGGCACCTCTGGGCAGGGCAGGGAGCACGTGGCCAGGTGTGATCTTCAAGACGTGTTCAGGGCATCTGGTTGCTGAGAACTATGCAGATTGCTGCTGAGGTTGTAGCAAATTTAATTTATTTAAAAATAAATTTAATATCTTTAAATCTAAAATTTAAGATATTAAGTGCAGTTTTAACACTAAAAATGGTGCAAGTGCAACATAAAATAAAAAGGTTTTGCCTGGATGTTCCAATAAAGCTCAGTGTGAGGTTTACACACTTGAAAAAACAATTTAGGTGCTTGCAACCATAAAAACATTACTTTTCAATCTTTGAAAATGTGTCTAAGATGGTGTGTGTGTGTATGTGTGTGTGTGTGTGTGTGTGTGTGTGTGTGTGTGTGTGTGTGTTACTCTTTGTATTCTAAATGGCAGTTTTCAGTTCATTCAGTCTTCGTGTATTAAAGGGGCTGTGTGCTACCCAGCAGATTACCCGACTAACACTTTGTAATGTAATGTAATGTAATCATTCTCTTACACAACAGAGTGCTTCTCCAAACAATTTGGTGTATTAATGTAGGCTAAGACAGTCAGTGCAAATATCAGTTGAGAGAGAGAGAGAGAGAGAGAGAGAGAGAGAGAGAGAGAGAGAGTGTGTGTGTGTCTGAAAAAACAGGTGAATCTGCATGGCTGAGACACAGAACAAATTAGTTAACTGCTAACAACCGGCTCCCGTCCAGGATGGTCAATATAAGGCAGGACAGTACTGGTCACAAAAGACTGCAAACACTAAACACCAGGGCTAAACACCAGGGCTAAAGTCCAGGGCCAAACACCAGGGCCAAACACCGGGGCTAAAGTCCAGGGCCAAACACCAGGGCTAAACACCATATTGATACTGCAGACCCATAACCTGCCTGTCTACAACATGCAACACAAGACGCTAAATTAAATGAGCATATGTGTAAGTACATGTGCACTGGTCTGAGCAGGACTTGTATGTCTCCAGGGTGAGGGACGTCCACAGGAAGCCGACGTAATGGGAATAACATCATCATAACTGTGCACAGAGCCGGAGTGGCTAATCGGGAGATTCGGGAGGATTCCTGATGGGTCGGCTCATGTCAATCTCTAGTTTGGGCCGATTGGGAGGGAAAAATAATTTTGGGCCGGATTTGGGCATGAAACTCCCGGACTGAAAAAGTGGCCCACTCCGGCCCTGACTGTGTATGTCATGCCAGTCACCAGATACCCATCAGACACAAATCTGCTGGCTAAGAGAAGGACTGGAAGTTACTGGGGTCAAGACCAGAGGAAGGAAGACATACATGATATGGAGCAGGACCTCCAAATCCAGATGTTTTGATTAATAAATGCAGAAATGCAGAAGACTAGTGCAATGCATCAATGTTCTTATCCTGACCAGCAAGTACATGATGTGAATGTAGAATTTTGGAGAAGGTTTATGGAATAAATCAAAAACATTTTCACTGAAACACATACCTAGAGAAACCAGAGAAACCGTGAATGTTGACGTGACCTCTGTATGACCACGCTATCGGTTTTTGATTTCTTTGCATTTCTGGTAGAATCTTGTTGTGTAAACAAATTATGAACTTTTTCCACAGATTAAAGCAGGTGTAATGTATAGTCCATTTATGCTGAAATCAAAATCTGTTTTTGAATGTGTCTATCATGTGTGATTTTTAAGTGATATCCAATTACGTTTTACATTCATTTTACAAACGCACTTGAAAATGTTCAATGTATGATTATTTTGTATGTATTTGGCCTCAGGAACATCGTTTTTAAGTGTGTAGCTGTCTGTTAACATTAGGCTGATCCACTTTCCATGGTTTTCAAACATATTGACATGAGAATATTGGCGCATACAAACAAACAAACAAACAAACAAACAAACAAAAACAGTGAGTGATCGACAAATTCCAGGAATTTGAATTCAGCGAGAACAAATACACAATAAATAGGTATTTATTTTTACTAGAAAGGAAAATCATTGTTGAACAGAATAATATTTAATCCATTTACGCCTGCAAATGATCAAAAATTCGTTAGTTAGTATTAATTTCAAAAGAAGATCGGCAAATGTCACTTTAGAATAAAATCTGTGAACACGGTTATTTCTGACAGTGCTAAAATTGAGATGTTCTGAAACATGATATTTAAGCGCGAGTTGTCTACCGTCTCGCAGCTGATCATTGCTTTCAACTTTTTGGTAACCAGAGGACATTTTTTTCTTAATTGTTACTGAGGTATGAATACTGGACATATTGTTGGAGAATTTGTTTGAAGACTAATGTTATCGTCGTGGCCCGCGATGGTAGATCTATTTAGGAGGTTGTTTGAGTTCAAAGAGTGAGCTCACCCCGTGGATGTTCATCTCGCGAGAACTGTGGTCTTCTCGGCGCGTCCGCCGCTGGTGTCACTGGTGTCACTGGTGTGATGCTGGTGCGATGCTGGTGAGATGCTGTGTGTTTGATTGACGGGGAACATATCGGTGTAGTGGGGGAGCGCCGGTCTGCTGCTGATACGGAAGGGGAGCACCTGCGCCCAAACCTGACATCACCTTTAGAAATTTCACATCGTCATTTCTTATTCCGTTTCTCTTCATCATACATAACAAAGATGTCCCAATTTGAGTTAAAATTAACAAACGCGCAATGGATATAGCGGATGACACAGCAATGAGGATCTGATGGTGTTTCTTCAGTATCTGTGTGTTATGGTAGACTCCAGCCGGGGCGTCAAACACAAACTGGTCGACCCTGATGCAAACACCGTCAGGACACACAAAAGCGACAAGCATGGAATCGCCTTACACGTAGGGTCTCGTTTTAACGCGCACTCGGTTAGTAGAGCTGCTTACATGTGATTTGCGTTCACCTGTTTCTTTTATTTATGCATTCTCAAGGCGTTTTTGGTCAGATCAAGAGAAAGTAGCCTACACACACACACACACACACACACACACACACACACACACAAACGACCACTGTTCGCAAATTATGGACGAAGAGAAAATGACAAAAAGCGAGGAGCATCATGTGAGTTTGCAGAAAGCCTTACAGCAGTGCGAGCTGGTGCAGAACATGATCGACATTAGCATTTCCAGTTTGGAGGGACTGAGGACTAAATGTGCCACATCCAACGACCTGACACAAAAAGAAATACGAACGCTGGAGGTAAGCGTCCATTTATCAGCACACACACCTCGGAACCTCGGTCCCGTTTACCAGCGCACACCGAACACGCAACCTCGGTCATTCGGATTGAACGTTGGTATCAGCGTTATACGATGTTCGGTGGCCGTGTGACACGGTGCTTAAACGGGTCCCTGTCATGTCACACCGACCGTCGTGGCTTTATCTCGCGTGCGCTGTAATAATGAAGCTGCAGCGAGCGCGAGCCCTGCGTATTCTGCAGGTGGTGAAAAGGTGCATCGAACACTCCGTGTCCATCAGATCCGCGCTGCTAACATGGACACCGACGGGGCCTTTTGTTGACATAATGTCACAAACGATAGTAACCTCATGTTTTGGGGGGTTTAGACAAGTACATTTTAAAAGATGCTTAAATACGCCGTTTTTGAATAGTGGGTTGATGGGATTCACTAATAATCTGCATTATGTAACAATATTAATGTTCCACGTATTTAGTTGTGACACGATGACTCGTGTCGTGTATTGAGGCTCAGTAAACATCTCAGAAGGGTAAGGGACTCCCTTTCGCACACACTTGTGGCTGCAACCAGCCATTCCCTAGTGGGTCTATCTGGGGGCGGGGAATTTTGAAACGAACCTTATCCATTGGGGTTTCTCCGTCAGGTGCAGTTGAAAATACATTCTGTTCATTATTGTTATGTATTGTAATAAGGGAACAAATGCCTTTCAAGAGTACCACATATTTAGATGGTCTTAAGGGTTATAGTTAAATAAAGAAATGCGTGAGTAAGGCTCTTCAATGTTTTACATATAACATGCATAACCTGTTACTATAGGCCAAAGGGTCTGGGTTTGACAGACTGAACAGGGGTGATGTAGCCCACGTGACTTAAAACAGACTTTGCATCGTGTGCATTACAATGTTTACGTTAGTGCCTTTGGTATACAGACATGGAAAGCTGAATTCGCTTGCTCTGTTCATGGTCTCATCATAAAAGAAGGCTAACCTGCAAGAATTCACATACTGTTTTATTCTACAATTTCCTCAAATTTGCAGTTGTATTAGTGCCAGTAATTTCTGTGCCTCATTATGTCTGAACGGGCCTTTGGTATCACAGTTGTAAAAGGGTTTTAGTAAAGTATCCCTCTTAAAAGGAGAAGCATTGTAGTGCATTGTCCGGAGCAATAGACCACTCTATTTACTGGGCTTTAAATGAGTTCGTAATACCCATTTTCCCCCATACTGAACTCACGTTGTTTGCCTGGACATTTAGCAGTTTAATATGGTCAATGTATACGAACTTACCATCAGTTCATAAAAACAAATTAGATTTTGATTCGATTTTTAATATAATAATTTATATATATTGCTGTCTGGCCAGTTTTCACTGTTACTATAATGGAACTTATCTTCAAACACATTTCAAGGCAGATTATGGCCCGTTTTTTTGCAAAGCTGTAAATAGTTATTTAACTCATGCAAAGAAGCACAGACTCTAAAAGAGGACTTAAACGTTTTTGAGGTTGTGAGGTTCTGGATGCTTTTGGAGATGAAAGGGCTGGTTCAGAGATGTTTCTCAGGGCTTTTTGTTAGTCTATAGAGCAACACACCACTGATATTGGAAGAATTGGAGAAGTGCTGTGGTTGAGTGACTCATAACCATAACCACAAGGTCAGTGGTTCTGATCCCTTTATAGCACATCAAAGGTATGAGGGAGACTGTTTTTTTTCTGGACACAGACGTAGACCTTTTCTAGACAGTATATCTGGACTAGGCTTAATCCCATGTAGAGAAAGTCAAATAATGATGGCCTGCAATCAGACTCTACTGTCTTCTGTGTGTACTCTCATTAAGGAGTTTCCTTAAGCATGACATTACTTTAAACAAAATCTCATAAAAAATGACTAAATCAGTTTTAGGTTAGATTTAGAGAACACTACAATAGCATTTTTTTTAAGTATTGACAATAAAAATGACTCCTCAACAGAGTCATGATGATAAACCAGGAAAAATATTTTGCCTAAATTTAGTTTCTTTTAAGAGTGTACACCAAGAAAGTTTATTTAAGATTTAGTCATTATTATACCAGGATTATGAAAAGTATGGCAGTGTTTATACTGCTATAAAGAATTCTGGAGGCGTTTCTAGAGGCTGGCAGTATGTCACCACTGTAATCTGCCTCCAATCTGCTGCATGTTCAAATCTCTGCTTGGAGCACCGATGAAAGGAAGCATCACAGATCTGTCTGTACTTTTCTATAATGTTTGCTCATTGCAGCTGATGTTAAAGCAGCATTCGTGATCACGATCATGATTCACGATGGCTTTGAAAAGTAAACAATTCCTTGTTGTTTTTTTCAACTAGAACATAGTTCTTGTTTTAAAGGATGCTTGGATTGTGTCCAATATCAATCCAGAAATGTTGGACTGGAGACTCAGTTGATCCCAACTGCATAGCCACTTGGAAATGTGATGATATCAGATGTGCTACATCAAAGCTTAAGCAAAAACCTCTGCCAGATTTTTTGTTTATTATGAGTAAAAGGGAATCTTTCATCATTATGTTCTTTTCTGATATGGTCTATTAAACAAACAAGAATCACTCCTTCACTTTATTATTCCATTTTGCATTACAGTAAAACTTTGAAATACTAATATAAAGATAGATTGAGGGAACTATTAATATGAAGATCTAAAGATAATGTGTGAGTCCCCATGAAACTTTAAGAAAAAATCTTTTTTTGAGTCTGCTAGTGGTATCCTTGTCATGACCTCTGACCCCAAAACTCATTCTTATCTAAGCGTGTGCACGAAAAGTGCATGAGGTTAGGAAAAAGCAAAAGAGATACACAATGTCTTTATTTATAGTTTCACAGGCATTTATGAATTGTTTTTGTTTTATGTGAAGAAGTTTGAAAAGCGAATTAAACATTGATTGCATTTAGCTGGTTATAATCTACAATATCTAAGGCTGACATCAAAGCTCAATATCTATGTTTTATCAAGGAACTTGGATCTAGAAATAAGTCACTTCTGTGAGCTGGCAGTATACCATGTAACTCCACCCCCTGTCTAAGTTTGATAAGGTTGAACTTTGTTGGTGGACACAAGTCTACTCACTGTTGGGCTTGAGACGCCATGTCTAACTTTTACTGTGTCACTCTACATTTCCATGATAGCATCTGACTCCAGATAGCAACAACACTGCCAGTTCCATTCCTGGGCCTTTTAACCAGACACCTGACATCAGACTTGACATAATTTATTAGAGTAGTGATAATAACAGTATTGTTTGTCAGAAGATACAGAAGTAAGGGTGTGTATGTAAAAGTACTGATTCGATGTTTGTCCTTAGTTCTGGACTGGCTCCTGGGATCTGGTTCAGGTCATCTGTTTGGACTGTGAACTGTGTGTCTGCTTCATCCAGCTGCCCTGCATCAACACAGTAGTGACATTACTGGCTTATGAAAACTTGTTCTGTTTAGAATTTGTATGGTTTTGCAATATGTGGTGATCCGGAACAGTGTGAGAGAAATGTAAGAGCACACAGTGAATTTGACCAATGAGATGTATGTACAGAACAAGAAATACACCTGATTTATGTAATGTGGTTGTAAAGGGTGGTTGTAGAAAGTGTAGTTGTAGAGAGCGTAGTTGCAAAGTTTAGTTGTAGAGAGTGCGGTTGTAAAGAGTGTGGTTGTAGAGAGTGTAGTTGTAGAAAGCGTGGTTGTAGAAAGCGTAGTTGTTGAAAGCGTAGTTGTAGAGAGTGTGGTTATAGAGAGCGTGGTTGTAGAAAGCGTGGTTGTAGAAAGCGTGGTTGTAGAGAGTGTGGTTGTAGAGAGTGTGGTTTTAGAGAGTGTGGTTGTAGAGAGCACAGTTGTAGTGTGGTTGTAGAAACCATGGTTGTAGAGAGCGTGGTTGTAGAGAGCGTGGTTGTAGAGAGTGAGGTTGTAGAGAGTGTGGTTGTAGAGAGTGTAGTTGTAGAGAGCATAATTGTTGAGAGCGTAGTTGTTGAGAGTGTTGTAGAGAGTGTGGTTGTAGAAAGCGTGGTTGTAGAGAGTTTAGTTATAGAGAGTGTGGTTGTAGAGAGCGTGGTTGTAGAGAGCGTGGTTGTAGAAAGCGTGGTTGTAGAGAGCGTGGTTGTAGAGAGTGTAGTTGTAGAGAGCGTAGTTGTTGAGAGCGTAGTTGTAGAGAGCGTGGTTGTAGAGAGCGTGGTTGTAGAAAGCGTGGTTGTAGAAAGCGTGGTTGTAGAGAGCAAGGTTGTAGAGAGTGTAGTTGTAGAGAGAGTAGTTATAGAGAGTGTGGTTGTAGAGAGCGTGGTTGTAGAGAGTGTAGTTATAGAGAGCGTGGGTTTATAGAGCGTAGTTGTAGAAAGCATGGTTGTAGAGAGCGTGGTTGAAGAGAGTGTGGGTTTAGAAAGCATAGTTTTAGAGAGTGTAGTTAAAGAGAGTGTGGTTGTTGAGAGCGTAGTTGTTGAGAGCGTAGTTGTAAAGAGTGTGGTTGTAGAGAGGGTGGTTGTAGAGAGTGTGGTTGTAGAAAGCGTGGTTGTAGAGAGCATGGTTGTAGAGAGTGTAGTTGTAGAGAGAGTGGTTATAGAGAGTGTGGTTGTAGAGAGCGTGGTTGTAGAAATTGTGGTTGTAGAGAGCGTGGGTTTATAGAGCGTAGTTGTAGAAAGCATGGTTGAAGAGAGCGTGGGTTTAGAAAGCATAGTTGTATAAAGCATGGTTGTAGAGAGTGTAGTTAAAGAGAGCGTGGTTGTAGAGAGCGTAGTTGAGAGCGTAGTTATAGAGAGTGTGGTTGTAGAGAGCGTGGTTGTAGAAAGTGTGGTTGTAGAGAGCGTGGTTGTAGAGAGCGTAGTTATAGAAAGCATGCTTGTAGAGAGTGTGGTTGTAGAGAGTGTGGTTTTAGAGAGTGTGGTTGTAGAGAGCACAGTTGTAGAGTGTGGTTGTAGAAACCATGGTTGTAGAGAGCGTGGTTGTAGAGAGCGTGGTTGTAGAGAGTGAGGTTGTAGAGAGTGTGGTTGTAGAGAGTGTAGTTGTAGAGAGCATAATTGTTGAGAGCGTAGTTGTTGAGAGTGTTGTAGAGAGTGTGGTTGTAGAAAGCGTGGTTGTAGAGAGTTTAGTTATAGAGAGTGTGGTTGTAGAGAGTGTGGTTGTAGAGAGCGTGGTTGTAGAAAGCGTGGTTGTAGAGAGCGTGGTTGTAGAGAGTGTAGTTGTAGAGAGCATAGTTGTTGAGAGCGTAGTTGTAGAGAGCGTGGTTGTAGAGAGCGTGGTTGTAGAAAGCGTGGTTGTAGAAAGCGTGGTTGTAGAGAGCAAGGTTGTAGAGAGTGTAGTTGTAGAGAGAGTAGTTATAGAGTGTGGTTGTAGAGAGCGTGGTTGTAGAGAGTGTAGTTATAGAGAGCGTGGGTTTATAGAGCGTAGTTGTAGAAAGCATGGTTGTAGAGAGCGTGGTTGAAGAGAGCGTGGGTTTAGAAAGCATAGTTTTAGAGAGTGTAGTTAAAGAGAGTGTGGTTGTTGAGAGCGTAGTTGTTGAGAGCGTAGTTGTAAAGAGTGTGGTTGTAGAGAGTGTGGTTGTAGAGAGTGTGGTTGTAGAAAGCGTGGTTGTAGAAGGCGTGGTTGTAGAGAGCATGGTTGTAGAGAGTGTAGTTGTAGAGAGAGTGGTTATAGAGAGTGTGGTTGTAGAGAGCGTGGTTGTAGAAAGTGTGGTTGTAGAGAGCGTGGGTTTATAGAGCGTAGTTGTAGAAAGCATGGTTGAAGAGAGCGTGGGTTTAGAAAGCATAGTTGTATAAAGCATGGTTGTAGAGAGTGTAGTTAAAGAGAGCGTGGTTGTAGAGAGCGTAGTTGAGAGCGTAGTTATAGAGAGTGTGGTTGTAGAGAGCGTGGTTGTAGAAAGTGTGGTTGTAGAGAGCGTGGTTGTAGAGAGCGTAGTTATAGAAAGCATGCTTGTAGAGAGCGTGGTTGAAGAGAGCGTGAGTTTACAGAGCATAGTTGTAGAAAGCATGGTTGTAGAGAGTGTAGTTGAAGAGAGCATGGTTGTAGAGAGCGTAGTTGTAGAGAGCGTGGTTGTAGAAAGCATAATTATAGAGAGTGTAGTTGAAGAGAGCGTGGTTATAGAGAGCGTAGTTGTTGAGAGTGTGGTTGTAGAGAGCGTAGTTGTTGAGAGTGTGGTTGTAGAGAGCGTGGTTGTAGAGAGCGTGGTTGTAGAAAGCGTGGTTGTAGAGAGCGTGGTTGTAGAGAGTGTGATTGTAGAGAGTGTGGTTGTAGAGAGTGTAGTTGTACAGAGTGTAGTTGAAGAGAGCGTAGTTGTAGAGAGCGTGGTTGTAGAAAGCATAGTTATAGAGAGTGTAGTTGAAGAGAGCGTGGTTGTAGAGAGCGTAGTTGTTGAGAGTGTGGTTGTAGAGAGTGTGGTTGTAGAGAGTGTGATTGTAGAGAGTGTAGTTGTAGAGATCGTGGTTGTAGAGATCGTGGTTGTAGAGAGCGTAGTTGTAGAGAGCGTAGTTGTAGAGAGTGTGGTTGTAGAAAGAGTGGTTGTAGAGAACGTGGTTGTAGAGAACGTGGTTGAAGAGAGTGTGGGTTTAGAGAGCATAATTGTAGAGAGTGTAGTTGAAGAGAGCGTGGTTGTAGAGAGCGTGGTTGTAGGGAGCGTGGTTGTATAGTTTTAGAGAGTTGTTGTACAGAGTGTAGTTGTAGACAGCATGGTTGTAGAGAGTGTGGTTGTAGAGAGTGTGGTTGTAGAGAGTTTGGTTGTAGAGAGTGTGGTTGTAGAGAGTGTAGTTGTAGAGAGTGTAGTTGTAGAGACTGGTTGTAGAGAGTGTGGTTGTAGAGTGTGTGGTTGGAGAGAGTGGTTAAAGAGAGTGTAGTTGTAGAGAGCATGGTTGTAGAAAGCGTGGTTGTATAGAGTGTTGTTGTAGAGAGCGTGGTTGTAGAGAGTGTAGTTGTAAAGTGTGGTTGTAGAGAGTATGGTTGTAGAGAGTAGTTGTAGAAAGTGCGGTTGTAGAGAGTGCAGTTGTATAGAGCGTGGTTGTAGAAAGCGTGGTTGTAGAGAGTGGTTGTAGAGAGCATGGGTTTAGAGAGCGTAGTTGTAGAAAGCATGGTTGTAGAGAGCGTGGTTGAAGAGAGCGTGGGTGTAGAGAGCATAGTTGTAGAAAGCATGGTTGTAGAGAGTGTAGTTGAAGAGAGCGTGGTTGGGGAAAGCATAGTTGTTGAGAGCGTAGTTGTAGAGAGTGTGGTTATAGAGAGTGTAGTTGTAGAGTGTAGTTGTAGAGAGCGTGCTTGGAGAGAGCGTGGTTTTAGACATGTGCGCACACTGTAAAAAAAAAAAGTGTAAAAAAACGGTAATTTTCTGGAAATGGGGGCGCCAGAAAATTACTGTAAAAAAACAGATAAGTACTGTAAATTTAAAAACATACATAAACTGTAAAAAAACGGCAATTTTCTGGCGCCCCCGTTTCCAGAAAATTACCGTTTTTTTACAGTTTATGTAAAAAAACAGATAAGTACTGTAAATTTAAAAACATACATAAACTGTAAAAAAACGGTGATTATAACACTTAACATGCAACACTGTCATTTTAAAGGAAATATTCCTAAAATTGAATGTGGTCTTTACTCTAGTTCACATTCAATTATAACAATATTGCAGTGTGGTGTAGGAAGGAGAGGTAGCAAACAGATCCACCGCAGCACAAGGCTTTTTAAATTCAAACTGCCTCAACAACATAATCACGCCAGACCCCACGATCACGCAGAAGAGACTTAATTTAGACACAAAACATGAGAGAACGGCAATAACACGACAACACTACACAAACATGGCATAGAATAATTCACACAGTACAACTACATAAATTGATGAAGGGGGACTTAAACCAAGTAATGCACATAATCAAGTACACAATTAATCAACACATGCATAGACATCACATTAACAGATAACGATACCGGAGTCGCAGAGACTCATGGGAAGTAGCGCCGTTGTCACGTAGGGCAACGCCCCCTCTCGTGGCTGCCACTCTGGGTTCCCTCGTGTCTGTGTTCCGTGCCTGTTTACCCTGCCCCGCTCGTTGTCTCTGAGATTCCCTGATTGTCCGCCACGCCCCTGTCATAATCGTCCCCACCTGTTCCTAGTTTAGTTCAGTGTTCATATAGTCCCTGTATTTCCCCAGTCTGGTTGTCGGTTGTTTTGGATGTCTGACCGTTTATGTGTTTCTCAGTTTCGTGTTGCCCTGCTGTCGTTTGTTGCTTTCCGTGTCGTTATGCCCCTGTACCTGTCCAACCTTGATGGCTCTCCTGTTATGACCCCTGCCTGCCACTACGATGACGATTGTGGAATGCCCTGCAATAAATCTCGCTCTTCTCAGCGATTGTGTCCGTCTCCTCGCTCCGTGGCGCGAGCCACGTTACAGCCGTCCCCCATTGGACCGACGCTTCAATATAAAAATATATATAACATTAATAGTTAAAATGAGCCATAAACTCCGAACCGTCAGAACACACATTTCAACGCTACGGTTATAGTTAAACTATGATCGGACAGGAATGCCAGACACATGTTCTAGCACTATATGAACCGTTAAGAATATATTACGCGTTAACTAAATAAGTTACATGCACTGAAAGCTGACGTTGCAAATACTCATTTGAAGAAACACTGATTTCAAAACTCATGCATTTGGGCTGCAGCGGGGTGATAACGAAAGGTTCTTCAAACAATATGCACAACCAGAACAACTCTTCATGCACACTGTGCAGTGGTCCGATTCAAACAGGCCCCACCCCTACCAATCATAAACTTAACATATTCAGTTATCTTTACTTAACATGATCATTGCAATGCCTATTTCAGCTCAATAATGATAACAACTAGTTTTATTTAGTAATGGCAATATTTTTTATGAAACATGAAATAATAATTAATGATTACTAAAATAATTTATTAAAACCTAATCCGGGTTTACAGTGTAGATACAGTGATACAGATACAGTGCATATTTAATAGTGGATTGAAAATGAGATGGATCTGGAACGCCTTAACTCTTTATGTATGTTATAAATATAAAAATAAATCACAGTCAAGAACATTTTACTTTTTACTCACTTTTATAACATGAAAATCACATATTTAACATGTCAAAACTTAAATTAAAACATGCATCAATGTTGTCTTGTAATATTTCCTTGAAATTAATTCCAGAAGATTCTATTACTTTGTCTCATTAAGATTAATCAATATTACTTTCTTTTTACAGTTTGTTTAGTTAAAATTATTATCTAAGAATTGTTAAAAAACAGATTTATAATGTATTTAATTTATACAGATTTTTCTTGTTAAATCACATGACATTTTTAAATAAACAGTTTGTTCTGGTAATTGTAATACACTTTCCCTGTCATTTTAAAATACAGGAAAAAACTGTAAAATTTATTGGGAAAAACCTGTAAAAAAACTGTTTTTTTTTACAGTGCATGTCAATTGCTAAGCGGGAAGACCGCTAGCAACCGCGGACAATCGCTAATAGCAGCAAAAACATAAACGATGCAGCGCTTTGGTGCATGGCAATATAGTGAGCTGTTTTTAAAACAAGCCCGCGGGCGACTCATAACATCCTCGCGGGCGACATGGTGCCCGCGGGCACCACGTTGGTGACCCCTGTTGTAGAGTGTGGTTGTAGAGAGCGTAGTTGTAGAGAGTGTGGTTGTAGAGTGTGGTTGTAGAGTGTGGTTGTAGAGTGTAGTTGTAGAGAGTGTGGTTGTAGAGAGTGTGGTTGTAGATAGTGTGGTTGTAGAGAGTAGTTGTAGAGTGTAGTTGTAGAGAGTGCGGTTGTATAGAGTGCGGTTGTAGAGAGTGTAGTTGTAGAGAGCATGGTTGTAGATAGTGTGGTTGTAGAGTGTGGTTGTAGAGCATGGTTGTAGAGAGCGTAGTTGTAGAGAGCGTGGTTGTAGAGAGCGTGGTTGTAGAGTGTGTGATTGGAGAGTGGTTGTAGAGAGCATGGTTGTAGCGAGTGTGGTTGTAGTGAGCGTGGTTGTAGAAAGCATGGTTGTAGAGAGTGTGGGTTTAGAGAACGTAGTTGTACGTTCTCTAAGTTGAGTGGTTATTTGCTTTCCTTTCTTTTCACTTCTTCAACTTTAAATTCATGTTCAAGTTCATCATAATTATAATTGTTCATATTTTTCAATGAGTTATTCATGTTGAATGATAACACTGCTTTTGCAATACTGTAACTGAATATGGTCATGCCAATAAAGCTTATTGAATTGAATTGAGTGTGGTTGTAGCGACTTATTTAGAGAGTGTAGTTGTAGAGAGCGTTGTAGAGATCATTGGTTTAGAGAGCATAGTTATAGAGATCATTGGTTTAGAGAGCATAGTTGTAGAAAGCATAGTTGTAGAAAGCATGGTTGTAGAGTGTGTAGTTGTAGAGAGTGTGGTTGTAGAATGTGGTTGTAGAGAGTATGGTTGTAGAGAGTAGTTGTAGAGATTGTGGTTGTAGAGAGTGTAGTTGTAGAGAGACGTAGTTGTAGAGTGCGTAGTTGCAAAGTTTAGTTGTAGAGTGCGGTTGTAGAGAGCGTGGTTGTAGAGAGTGTAGTTGTAGAGAGCGTGGGTTTAGAGAATGTAGTTGTAGAAAGCATGGTTGTAGAGAGTGTGGGTTTAGAGAGCGTAGTTGTAGAAAGCATGCTTGAAGAGAGTTTAGTTGCAGAGAGCGTGGTTGTGGAGAGCGTGGTTGAAGAGAGTGTAGTTGTAGAGAGTGTGGTTGTAGAGAGCGTGGGTTTAGAGAATGTAGTTGTAGAAAGCATGGTTGTAGAGAGTGTGGTTGTAGAGAGTGTAGTTGTAGAGAGCGTGGGTTTAGAGAATGTAGTTGTAGAAAGCATGGTTGTAGAGAGTGTGGGTTTAGAGAGCGTAGTTGTAGAAAGCATGCTTGTAGAGAGTTTAGTTGCAGAGAGCGTGGTTGTGGAGAGCGTGGTTGAAGAGAGTGTAGTTGTAGAGAGTGTGGTTGTAGAGAGTGTGGTTGTAGAGAGGGTGGTTGTAGAGAGCGTAGTTGTAGAGAGCGTAGTTGCAAAGTTTAGTTGTAGAGAGTGCGGTTGTAGAGAGTGTAGTTGTAGATAGTGTGGTTGTAGAGAGTAGTTGTAGAGAGTGTGGTTGTAGAGAGCATGGTTGTAGAGAGCGTAGTTGTAGACAGCATGGATGTAGAGAGCGTGGTTGTAGAGAGTGTGGTTGTAGAGTGTGTGATGGGAGAGTGGTTGTAGAGAGCATGGTTGTAGCAAGTGTGGTTGTAGCGAGTGTGGTTGTAGCGAGCATGGTTGTAGAGAGTGTGGTTGTAGAGAGCGTGGGTTTAGGGAACGTAGTTGTAGAAAGCATGGTTGTAGAGAGCGTGGTTTTAGAGAGCGTGGGTTTAGAGAGCGTAGTTGTAGAAAGCATGGTTGTAGAGAGCGTGGTTGTAGAGTGTGTAGTTGTAGAGAGTGTAGTTGCCAGTGATACCAAGGCCTGAGAGGATGGACAGGAGGATCTCATGATTGACTGTGTCAAAGGCTAATAGAGAGGGTGGTTGTAGATAGTGTGGTTGTAGAGAGTAGTTGTAGAGAGTGTGGTTGTAGAGTGCGTAGTTGCAAAGTTTAGTTGTAGAGAGTGCGGTTGTAAAGAGCGTGGTTGTATAGAGAGTGGTTATAGAGAGTGGTTGTAGAGAGCAGCCCCGTCGACAGGGGGGGACAACCGGGTCTGTTGTCCCGGGCCCCAGGGCCAGGGGGGCCCATCAAAGAGCCCAGCAATTTATTTTTTATTTAAAGTCTATAATTTTTAATAATCTTGAAATCTTTCATTAATATAAAATTCTGTACTCAAAATAAGCTCAATGGCTAAAATATATATGTTTTTTACCTATCTGCATATTTTTCATTAAGTGCATACATCCCCGCCTCCCACTGGAAAATGGTTTGATCCAGCACCGACCGTAACCGGCTGGTACCCGCACAACAGCGGGAAATACAGTGGTAGATAGTTAAAGTAAATACAGAAATCTGGAGCGCAGAAAAGAAAGGAAAACATTTACCTGACAAATTTTAAAGTTGCATTGTGTTCCAGGTTTGAAAAGTGCTGGAATTTAGGCTAAAGTACTTGAAAATGCTTGAAATTGTAACTACTTCGTTTCACAACAAATAGCTGTCTGACTGAACAGTTCTCGTGAAGACGTTTAGATTGGGCGTTTTGAAAATAAACATCCATTAAATACTGTGATAAAAAGTGAATTGTTTCGAATCATTTCGAGTATATGTATAAATATTTAACTTAATTAAGTTTAACGTGCTGGAAAATATTGAAATGGACCTTGAAAGTGACGTACAAGTGCTTTAATTCCACCTTTTAAAGGTGTATGAGTGTAGTTGTAGAGAGATTGGTAATAGAGGGTGGTTATAGAGGGTGGTTGTAGAGAGCGTGGTTGTAGAGAGCATAGTTGTAGAGAGTGTAGTTGTAGAGAGCGTGGTTGTAGAGAGTGTAGTTGTAGAGAGCGTGGTTGTAGAGAGCATAGTTGTAGAGAGCGTGGTTGTAGAAAGCGTGGTTGTAGAGTATAGTTGTAGAGAGTTGTTGTACAGAGTGTAGTTGTAGTAAACATGGTTGTAGAGAGCGTTGTTGTAGAGAGTGTGGTTGTAGAGAGTGTGGTTGTAGAGAGTGTGGTTGTAGAGAGTGTGGTTGTAAAGAGCGTGGTTGTAGAAAGCGTGGTTATACAGAGTATAGTTGTAGAGAGCATGGTATAGAGAGTGTGGTTGTAGACAGCGTGGTTGTAGAGAGCGTGGATGTAGAGAGCGTGGTTGTAGAGTGTGTGGTTGTAGAGAGCGTGGTTGTAGAGCAGGGGTACTCAACTGGTGGACCGTGGTCCGGATCCGGACCCGAACGCAGTCCTGTCCGGACTCATTCCTGTCTGGACTCACCCAATCTCATTCCTGATTAACTGGATACGGACCAAAACAAAATCGTAGCATATATTTCAGGGCTATTGAAAAAACACTCCGTCACGAGTGTTACGTTCGCCACCCCCGCTCAACAACTTACGTTCGCCACCCCCGCCGCACCGGACCTCAGGTCACAGGTATCTGCCAAAATTGGACCGCGGACAAATTTAGTTGAGTACGCCTGTTGTAGAGAGTGTGGTTGTAGAAAGCGTGGTTGTAGAGAGCGTGGTTGTAGAGAGTGTAGTTGTAGAGAGTGTGGTTGTAGAGAGCGTGGTTGTAGAGAGAGTGGTTGTAGAGGGTGGTTGTAGAGAGCATAGTTGTAGAGTGTGGTTGTAGAGAGTATTGTTGTAGAGAGTGTAGTTGTAGAGCGCTTTGTTGTAGAAAGCGTGGTTGTAGAGAGTGTGGTTGTAGAGAGCGTGGGTGTAGAGAGCGTAGTTGTAGAGAGCGTGGTTGTAGAGAGCGTGCTTGTAAAGAGCGTAGTTGTAGAGAGCATGGTTGTAGAGAGCATAGTTGCAGACAGTATTGTTGTAGAGAGTGTAGTTATAGAGAGTGTGGTTGTAGAGAGCATGGTTGTAGAGTGTGTTTGCAGAGAGCATAGTTGTAGAGAGCGTAGTTGTAGAGAGCATAGTTGTAGAGAGCGTAGTTGTAGAGAGCGTGGTTGTAGAGAGCGTGGTTGTAGAGAGTGTAGTTGTAGAGAGCGTGGTTGTAGAGAGTATTGTTGTAGAGAGCGTGGTTGTAGAGAGTGTAGTTGTAGAGAGTGTGGTTGTAGAGAGTGTGGTTGTAGAGAGCGTCGTTGTAGAGAGCATAGTTGTAGAGAGCGTGGTTGTAGAGAGCGTGGTTGTAGAGAGTGTGGTTGTAGAGAGTGTAGTTGTAGAGAGTGTGGTTGTAGAGAGTGTGGTTGTAGAGAGCGTCGTTGTAGAGAGCATAGTTGTAGAGAGCGTAGTTGTAGTGTGTGGTTTATTCCAGAACATATGTTCATATCTGCATCTGTCATGCAGCAGAAAGGCTGAGTTGTGGTCTAAGCACTTTGAACTGCCACTGTGTATGCAACGTGCTGTGCAAACAGTCTTGGTTTGATTTGGTTTGTGGGTTTGCTGTGTTTGAGTGTGTGGTGGCTCATACACATCAGCCTGTATGTGCTGCATGTGTAGTTGCTGGATATCTTCACTAGTAGTTGTAAGTATAGAGGGAGAGTTACAGGTCCCACATGTGGAACGCCTTTAAGTGAAATACCCTGAGTTAGACTCCCTGAAATTAGATGCCCTGAGATTATACACCCTGGGGTTAGGGTTAGATGTCCTGAATGTTAGATGTCCTGAATGTTAGATGTCCTGAACGTTAAATATCCTGCTTTTAGATGCCCTGACATTAGACACTGCTTGTGGGTTTTAAGGAGCACAGCGCTCTAGTTCAGTCTTTCTTCAAAGCAGAAATCAGCTTTTAATAAACATCAGTGAAGTAGTTTGAGTTACAGTACAGCCTTTTGTTTATGATTTATACTTTTTGAAGTGGTTTTAAATGACAACACATTTATTTCTCTAAGTGCTACTTAAAAGAAACATTCAGCTTTTCAGCTGGGCTTCTCAGACTCTGGCCACATTCATCTGTGTTTCTCTGGTTAAAACCACATATGAATAACTTGGTATCGTCATTTTTGTTTGTCATCACCCTCTCAAATGATCAATATTAGTTTATTACAGTAGTATTTAGAAATCAGACCCAGGTCAGTCTGAGATGCCAAATTCAGACTTGTTTCAGTCAGTACTTCTTTGGTTATATGTATAGTATTAATACTATATATAATGTAAATATGGTCTCGAATTATACCAATGGTGAACCAGTTCAGTTCAGTAATTTTCTTTTTATTAGGAAAGGGTTCTCTGAATAAATAAATAAACAAGTATTACAATGTTTACATTAGATTACAATACACCATTATATTGGTGAGGACGCATATGCTGATGGTTTTAGTCCAACGTGTGTTATTTCCAGTGAAACTGGTTGTGTGTGTAATGCTAGATCAGTATAACAGATAGGTATGTTCATTTTTACTCTGAGTACATTCAGGGTCAAAGGGTACATTCAGGGTCAAAGGGTTTTTGACTTCCTTCTCACTCACCAGACCCTTGAACGTAAACAGCGTGTAGACACACTGGTGGAGTTTATAGCAACTCTTGCCATGCGCAGACAGTGTGTGCCGTCTTATTGCCTGTCATCACTGGTCGAGTTTTAACCACATAAATGTTGCTGATTGGATACTTTCAGCCTACAAACTCTCAAGCCAGCAATGCCATTGACTCATTGACCAAGCCACTCAACACAGCTACAGCTGATAAACACGTGTGCGTTCATCCACTGCTACACTAGCTCAGAGGTACTGCCATGTGTCACATGAGCAGTGGTGCTGTGGTCAGATCTGGCCCGTGATGAAGGGCTGAGGATGACTAAGGAAAGGTGCTTGTCCACAGATCAGATCAACAGTGTAACTGGACACTTGTAAGGCTGTCCTATAAATAAAGTGTGTGTTCTGTTTCCTTTTAGTGTTTATATTTATATTTGTAATATTTATGACGTAGGACAACACAAACTTTTATTGATTTCACATTAAATCCAGCTACGTCCTCTCTGTTCTTTATATTACTTCCTTTCTCATCTCTCTTTCATCTCTCTCTCTTTGCCCCCCCCTCTGTTTTAGGGTAAGCTGGTGAAGTATTTTAGCAGGCAGCTGTCCTACAAGCGTAACGTACCCTTCCAGGAGAGGAGCGTGGAGCTGGACGTGTTTCCACGCCTCACGCACTGGCTACGCATCGTCAATATGAGGAAGGAAGTGACTGAGGTATACAAGAGCTTCACCTGTGTGTGTGTGTGTGATAGTGTGTGTGTGTGTGTGTGAGTGAGTGTGAGTGTGAGAGTGTGTGTGTGAGAGTGTGTGTGAGTGTGAGAGTGTGTGTGTGTGTTTTCTGTGAGAGAGTGCTTTGATGGAGGAGTCCTGAGTTCATTTCTAACAATGTTAAAGGTACTGAGCCAGAAGGTTTGAGTTATTCCATTCCTGTTACACATTCCACTATATATTGTGTTACACCTGAGCTCATGAAAGTGAATGAATGAATGAATGAATGTTCAATTTATATATTATTTATTATATTTATATAATAGTCATGGCCTGTTGGTCTTGTGACCGGAGGGTCGTGGGTTCGATTCCCAGGCCTGAGGCCATGACTGAGGTGCCCTTGAGCAAGGCACCTAACCCCAACTGCTCCCCGGGTGCCGGGCTAGGGCTGCCCACCGCTCTGGGCACGTGTGATCCACAGCCCCCTAGTAATCACTAGTGTGTGTGTGTGTGTGTGTGTGTGTGTGTGTGTGTGTGTGTTCTAACTGTACAGATGGGTTAAAAGTGGAGGACAAATTTCGATTGCGGTGTAAAAATCACAATTGACAAAATGCGGCACATTTACATTTATAAGTGTCACCATTAATGGCTCAGACTGCAGGTGAAACCTCCTTCCCAAACTGCCCGCAAAGTTAAGATGTCAGGTTTGTCTTTAGAGACCATTCATACTGTTATTAGGGATCCATCATGCATTTTAATAATGTTGTAATCTGTAGGCTGCTAGGGTCAATTCTCACATCATTGGTGGTACGTGACACATAGCTGTAACACAAGGAACAAGGAAGTTGTGAAAATGACATCATCCTGCTTGATTTAGAGTTTTATTCCTTGTCATGTCGTGTCTTCTTAACGCAAGCAGTACAACAAATAACATGGTGTGTTGTCTCTAGATATAAATCAAGGATTTAAAATCCTTGTGCTCTGTTAACTGCCTTAGTTAAAGACAAGTGTGAAGATTTTGTTTCAAAACTATCGCTGCATCAGTTACCCTAATTCTGTTTTTCTGAAGTTTCAGTACCTGTGATGTAGCATTGTACCTGTGTTTCAGTACCTGTGATATGAATGAATGAATGAATGTTCAACTTATATAGCGCCTTTCTATATACTTGTACGATATAGCATAGTACCTGTGTTTCACTACCTGTGATGTAATATAGTACCTGAGTTTCAGTACCTGTTATGTAGCATAGTACCTGTGTTTCAGTATCTGTGTTTCAGTACCTGTGTTTTGATGCATTACCTGTACCACTGCCACTGTGGTAGTTAGCAGACTTCATTTTTAATGAATTCCACATACAGAGCCTTGCTATACCATCAGACTTGTCTGTATTCTAAATTACACACAGATAATTCCAGCCATTGTTTTTACTGTATTCTTAAATGAACATTTAAAAGTTAAAATGTAGTATTTGTTAACAGATTTATTAAAAACAGAACAATGTTGCTTCCCTACATGTTCAGTGCCTTCAGAGTAGTACTTTGCAAAAATAGCTTTAAGTGTATATTTTGGCCATCTTTGCACTCTGTTTGGTAGTGACTTTCACCCATTCTTCCTGGTGGATTCACTACGGGTTCGGTCTGGTTGGGTAATACTTTTGACCATAATTTTTAAATGGTTGCACACGTTCTTGATTAAATTGAGATCTAGTATCTCATTGTAACATATTGTAAAACTTCTATTTTTTTTGCTGCTTTATTACTTTGGCATATTGTTTTGGATCATCGTACTGCTCAAAGGAGGCATTTCTGCCAAGCTTTGGTTCTTCAGCAGACCTTTGAGTGTGAAGACTGCTGTAGGAACACACCTGCTCGTCTGAAGCAGGATCTCGGGCAGTAACTGCATTCAAGTCCATCTGCAAGCACGTCAGTGCTAGCAGGATGTCCAGTCCCAGGAGTTCAGTACCGGGCCCCTATAGTACTGTCCTGCTGCTCCAGGCTACACTGCTGGGACGGTGGATGTTGAGGAGTGGTGCATGTTTTTTTAATACTCCACATGGCTTTTTGGATTTGACCAAACCATTTTTGTGTCATGTGACCACAGAACCATATCCCAGACTTCATTGGGGTCACTCTCATGCTGTTTTTTGTCTTCTGCACTGTGTTGTTTTCAGACTGTCATGCAGGCCAGTTGTATGCAGAGCTCATGAAACTGTTGTTGAAATTGTTGCACATTCCCTCGGGTTTCAGACTCTGGACTCCCATGGCTCCTTCAAGGTAACCTTTGACCCCCCTGTGGCTTCACCCATGTCTACTCCTCATTCTCAGCTCTGATGGCCTTGTCTAGGCTCGGCCACGATGGAGGGACATGGCTTACAGTTCCTTACACTTGATTTAGCAGTATTCACTGGGCTAGGCAAACTCTTGGCAGCAATGTTGTTCTCTTTCTCCTTGCTGTGTATCTGCAACGATATCTCTGATTTACTTAGAATGTTCTTTGGCCTTCAGTCTGACCAATGGTTTTCAAATTGAGAGTGAATTTATCCAGAAAAGTTTACATTTTGTAATGACTCAAAGTTATTGGCTGGCTGTAAACCAAGTGTGTCCTTGTTAGGCCAGTAATTTTTCATCTGTGGAAATGCAGATCTTCCACAGTACAGGGATTAAATACTTATGCTAACAGCATTGTCACAGAATATTCTTACATTTAATCATTTTATGAAATAATACAAAATATCAGAATGTTATTTGTAATCCAAAACAAGTTGCTGAATTTTAATAGTGTTGAGTACCTTTGCAAGACCCCACATGTGTTTTGGATAGGCAGGTCGAAGGCAGGTCACTGTATATGCGACTTAAGTGCGACTCGAGTATGAGTCCCAAACTCGAGTACCCATCTCTGATTTGATATACCGTGGCAAAATGCTGGTGCCTTAAACGACGTGATGTGTATTATGTAGAGTTGTTGAGTTGATAAAGATAGAAATTGTTTAATCCTACAATATGATGAAGACCTAAAGAAACTGACTTTGTTGATAAATTTTCCAGTCTTCAATTTTTTAAGTCTTCAGGCTATTGTAGCTTGCAGTGCAGGGAATATGCAAAGCCAACAGTGCAGAAACACAGATGCAGGGTAGAGTGGTAGAGCAGTAGAGGTAGAGTGGTAGACCAGTATAATGTTAGAGGTCGAGCAGTAGAGTAGTAGAGAGAGTGATAGAGTGGTAGTGTGGTAGAGGTAGAGTGGTAGAGCGATAGAGAAGTAGAGTGGTAGAGCAGTAGAGTGGTAGAGTAGTAGAGGTAGAGTGGTAGAGTGGTAGAGTAATAGAGTGGTAGAGCGATAGAGTGTTAGAGGTAACGTGGTAGAGCGATAGAGCAGTAGAGTGGTAGAGCGGTAAAGTGGTAGAGGTTGAGTGGTAGAGTAGTAGAGTGGTAGAGTGGTAGTGTGGTAGAGTGATAGAGGTAGAGCAGTAGAGATAGAGTGCTAGAGTGTTAGAGGTAGAGTGGTAGAGCGATACAGCAGTAGAGTGGTTGAGTGGTAGAATGTTAGAGGTAGAGTAGTAGAGAGAGTGGTAGAGGTAGAGCGATAGAGCAGTAGAGTGGTAGTGTGGTAGAGTAGTAGAGTGGTAGAGTAGTAGAGTGGTAGTGTGGTAGTGATAGAGGTAGAGTGGTAGAGCAGTATAGGTAGAGTGGTAGAGTGCTAGAGCGCTAGATTGATAGATGTAGAGTGGTAGAGCAATACAGCAGTAGAGTGGTAGAGCGGTAGAATGTTACAGGTAGAGCTGTAAAGTAGTAGAGAGAGTAATAGTGGTAGAGGTAGAGCGATAGAGCAGAAGAGTGGTAGAGTGGTAGAGTAGTAGAGGTAGAGTGATAGAGTGGTAGAGTAGTAGAGTGGTAGAGTGATAGTGCAGTAGAGTGGTAGAGTGATAGAGCAGTAGAGTGGTAGAGCGGTAGAGTGGTAGAGCAGTAGAGTGGTAGAATGTTAGAGGTAGAGTAGTAAAGTGGTAGAATGGTAGAGCGGTAGAGTAGTAGAGTGGTAGTGTGGTAGAGCAGTAGAGTAGTAGAGGTAGAGTGGTAGAGGTAGAGTGATAGAGTGGTAGAGTAGTAGAGTGATAGAGCAGTAGAGTGGTAGAGCGATAGAGCAGTAAAGTGGTAGAGCGGTAGAGTGGTAGAGGTTGAGTGGTAGAGTGGTAGAGCTAGAGTGGTAGTGTGGTAGAGTGGTAGCGGCATAGTGGTAGAGTGATAGAGCAGTAGAGTAGTAGAATGTTAGAGGTAGAGTAGTAAAGTGGTAGAATGGTAGAGTGGTAGAATGGTAGAGTGGTAGAGCAGTAGAGTGGTAGAGCAGTAGAGTAGTAGATGTACAGTAGTAGAATGGTAGAGTGGTAGGGTGATAGAGTAGTAAAGGTAGAATGGTAGTATGGTAGAGCGGAAGAGTAGTAGAGAGAGTAATAGAGTGGTAGAGCGATAGAGCAGTAGAGTGGTAGTGCGGTAGAGTGGTAGAGTAGTAGAGAGGTAGAGTGGTAGAGGTTGAGTGGTAGAGTAGTAGAGTAGTAGAGTGGTAGTGTGGTAGTGATAGAGGTAGAGTGGTAGAGCAGTAGAGGTAGAGTGGTAGAGCGCTAGATTGATAGAGGTAGAGTTGTAGAGTGATACAGCAGCAGAGTGGTAGAGCGGTAGAATGTTAGAGGTAGAGTGGTAGAGTAGTAGAGAGAGTAATAGAGTGGTAGAGGTAGAGTGGTAGAGCGATAGAGCAGTAGAGTGGTAGAGCGATAGAGCAGTAGAGTGGTAGAGCGGTAGAGTAGTAGAGTGGTAGAGGTAGAGTGGTAGAGTGATAGAGCAGTAGACTAGTAGAGGTAGAGTGGTAGTGTGGTAGAGCGGTAGAGCAGTAAAGTGGTAGAGTGGTAGAATGGTAGAGTGGTAGAGGCATAGTGGTAGAGTGATAGAGCAGTAGAGTGGTAGAATGGTAGTGTGGTAGAGCAGTAGAGTAGTAGAGTGGTAGAGTGGTAGAGTAGTAGAGGTAGAGTAGTAGAATGGTAGAGTGGAAGAGTAGTAGAGAGAGTAATAGAGTGGTAGAGGTAGAGTGGTAGAGCGATAGAGCAGTAGAGTGGTAGAGTTAAAGGGGAAGAGCGATAGAGCAGTAGAGTGGTAGAGTAGTAGTGGTAGAGTGGTAGAGCAGTAGAGTGGTAGAGGTAGAGTGTTAGTGTGGTAGAGTAGTAGAGTTAAAGGGGAAGAGCGATAGAGCAGTAGAGTGGTAGAGTAGTAGTGGTAGAGTGGTAGAGCAGTAGAGTGGTAGAGCAGTAGAGTAGTAGAGGTAGAGTAGTAGAATGGTAGAGTGGAAGAGTAGTAGAGTAGTTGAGGTGGAGTGGTAGAATTGTAGAGTGGTAGAGTGGTAGAGCAGTAGAGTGGTAGAATGGTAGAGCGGTAAAGTAGTAGAGGTAGAGTAGTAGAATGGTAGTGTGGTAGAGTGGTAGAGCGGTACAGTAGTAGAATTAGAGTGGTAGAATGGTAGAGTGGTAGAGTAGTAGAGCAGTTGAGGTGGAGTAGTAGAATAGTAGAGTGGTAGAGCGGTAGAGTAGTTGAGGTAGAGTGGTAGAATGGTAGTGTGGTAGAGGTACAGTGGTAGTGTAGTAGAGTGGTAGAGTGATAGAGTAGTAGAGGTAGAATGGTAGTGTGGTAGAGCGGTACAGTAGTAGAATTAGAGTGGTAGAATTGTAGAGTGGTAGAGTAGTAGAGCAGTTGAGGTGGAGTGGTAGAATTGTAGAGTGGTAGAGCGGTAGAGTAGTTGAGGTAGAGTGGTAGAATGGTAGTGTGGTAGAGGTACAGTGGTAGTGTAGTAGAGTGGTAGAATGGTAGAGTAGTTGAGGTGGAGTGGTAGAATGGTAGTGTGGTAGAGTGGTAGAGTAGTTGAGGTAGAGTGGTAGAATGGTAGTGCGGTAGAGTGGTAGAGGTACAGTGGTAGTGTAGTAGAGCGGTAGAATGGTAGCATGGTAGAGCAGTACAGTAGTTGAGGTAGAATCGTAGTGTGGTAGAGTGGTAGAGTAGTTGAGGTGGAGTGGTAGAATGATAGTGTGGTAGAGTGGTAGAGTAGTTGAGGTAGAGTGGTAAAATGGTAGATTGGTAGAGGTACAGTGGTAGTGTAGTAGAGCGGTAGAATGGTAGCATGGTAGAGCAGTACAGTAGTTGAGGTAGAATGGTAGAGTGATAGAGTGAGAGAGTGGTAGTGTGGTAGAGTAGTAGAGTGGCAGAATGGTAGAGCGGTAGAGCAGTAGAACAGTAGAGTGGTCAAAACAATCCAGAATCGAGCGAGGCAGCAGAGTGTGCAGTGAGTCCAGTGGTCAATAAATCCAGTGGTCAGTGAGTCCAGTGGTCAGTGAGTCCACTGGTCAGTGAGTCCAGTGAGTCCAGTGGTCAGTGAGTCCAGTGAGTCCAGCGGTCAGTGAATCCAGTAGTCAATAAGTCCAGTGGTCAGTGAGTCCAGTGGTCAGTGAGTCCAGTGAGTTCAGCGGTCAGTGAGTCTAGTGGTCAATAAGTCCAGCGGTCAGTGAGTCCAGTGGTCAGGCTCAAAACGAAGTCTAACGGAGAAGTAAAGGTCAGAGGTCAGAACACGGGACGGCAATAAGGTACAAATTTTAATGTTACATTGTGTTTCAGGTTTGAAAAGTGCTGGAATTTGTTCGTTTCACAACAAATATCTGTCTGACTGATCAGTTCTCTTGTATTACGTTAACAAATACGAGCCTCTTGTAATTCCAGGACGAAACAAGAGAGGACGTGAAGACGTTAAGATTGGGCGTTTCAAAAATAAACAACCATTAAATAATGTGATAAAAAAGCGAATTATTTCAAGTAGTCGAGAGGTGCACAACCTCGCGAATCGACAACGCGCGAGCCGTTCGGGCACGGGCGAAGCCACCGCGATTACGTCATTTTCGCCGCGCAGACCCTCACGCCACTCGCGACGCGTCAAGTATAAACCAGAAATAGGCTGTGTTCGAAATAGCCTACTACATACTACTGGCGTACTGATCGAGCCCCAAATCAGTATGCCGTATGCAGTATGTGACCAAAATGAAAATTTCCAGTACGCGAAACATACCCGGATGACCTACTACTTCCGCAAAATATTCCAGTACGCGAACAGAGCTATCTTCATGGTGTACTGCATCCCATCATGCAACGCTACGTTCACGTGACCCCGTAGTATGCTTTGCTTTTGTCGCATACTGGAAACTGTACTGCATACTACTACGAGGACCAGTATGCAGTATCCAGTATATACTGAGTCAAGTATGCAGTATCCAGTATGTAGTAGTCTATTTCGAACAGAGCCATTTACTTGCTGAACAAGCCGAAGGGAAAGCAGGAACCCTGATGGCCAAAGTGATCACAAAATCAAACATCCTTAGAAAGCTTTTCAGAGAAAAAGTAGCAGAACTGAAAGGGGTTGAGCATGAGCTGGAGTGTGGATCAGAAAAACAGGAAAATGGCCTAGTGTGTGTGTGTGTGTGTGTGTGTGTGTGTGTGTGTGTGTGTGTGTGTGTGTGTGTGTGTGTGTGTGTGTGTGTGTGTGAGAGTGTATGGTATGATGCTGTTGTCAGTGTTTGAATTTTGTTTTGTATAAAGTTTCATTGTGTATACTGTACAGTGAAAAATTGTAATGTTTGTCTTGTGCATTCACGTTTGAAGTTTTCAAGCAGCTAGATTAAATAATGTAAATAATCAGTTCGTTTTTGTGCTTTATTTTAACGTGTATGATCTTGCGAGTTAGTCTTAATTTTATTTGGAAAACGGTATTAAAATGTCTTAATTTTCACTTGGTCAAACCTGTAGACACCCTGTACAAGAAACGTATGTAGGTATGCAACATTACTTCATGAAGTGTAAGTAGTGAGTGAGTTTAAAGGGGTTTTGATAGGGCGCGGACAGCCAGGGACGGGCGGAAGGCAATGAACACTCTGGTGATTGGCTGTTTTTGGGAGGTTGAGGCTCTGGATGGTGCTGTGAAATCAGAAGGGCTGGGGGGTTGTGGGATATGTGACACATGTATACTGAGATTGAGATTACTCCTTTCATTACCAAAAATCCAAAAAACAGAGAACAAGCAAACTAACAAAAAAGGTCAAAAGATGTTTGACAAGAAATCAACTTGCAGAATACAACAGGACATCTGTAAGTTTAATTTACTCTGTGTTAAACAGCAACTCAACAAGGCCGGTAAATGTTGGAGGTGAAATTCATTTCAAATCAAACTGCTTTCTTGATCCCTCTAATTCCCAAATGCTCAATACATTCCTGAAGAAGGAAAGTCTGATGTCAGATGCCAATGAGATGATCTGGACTTTCATCCTTGTGACACACACAGACCAGCACACCACAATTATAACATCATGTATGTTATATGCCATCACACTGTTTATGGCATGCCAGAATGTCAAAGAAGATTTTTCAAATCTTAAATAAAAAAACCATTTATGACTATTTGCTGTTTTCTTCAAACCATAAAAGAACGGTAGAACACTGGATCATTCAGCTTGTCTGATCTGACTTCATCAACTTAATATATTGTGTACATATTCTTGCATTTCTGAAAACATTTTCTTATCCAAATGTGAAATAATTTGTGAGACATGAAATTACAGCTCAGTCATTGATAAAAACATATAACTTACTGCGGTGTCCTATCAAGTAATGTTCATAAACTGAGTGTCTGGTGAACAGCAGAGTGGATCCTTCTGCCTCCTGTTAAGTTTCATGTGTGGCGCTCTCCAAGGTTCTGAAGACCTCTTGTGGTGAGGAGGAGTAATTGCAGTATTGTGGAGGCGCTTAAACGCCTGAATATTGAATTACGTTCCATATAAACCTGGTCATGAACCAAGTCGATTATCATCAGCTGATTATTTCTGATTCAATTTTCCTGAATGTAATTAAATAATTTCATTTGTATGTCAGTTTTTAGTCTTTGCTCTTTTTTCAGGATCTTTTTTCAGTCTATATATTTTTGTCTGTGATACATGGGTGTGTGTGTGTGTGTGTGTGTGTGTGTGTGTGTGTGTGTGTGTGTGTGTGTGTGTAGGAGATCTCTCCAGGTGAGTTGACTCTGGAGGCTTTGTTGGAGATGTCAGATGAAGAGGTGTGTGGTACGCTGCAGAAGTTTGGAGCGAGTGAGGAAGAGTGTGCTCGTCTGAATGCCTCCCTCACCTGCCTGCGCTCTGCTCACAAGTCAGGTGAGCTCCCATGTGACCCCTCAGTGGGCGGGGCTTCATTTATTCATCAGTGAGATTGTTGCCTTGTTCTTACAGTTGTAGCGTAGCTTTGGTGTGTATACAGGTTTAGTTATATCACCACTGTTTTGCTAATATTACATGTTAATGATATGTAACATGAAATTGTTGTGATTTTATGAAAACAGTCCGCGTTAGTAACAAGTGGAAATGATCTGGGGTGATATTACATTATCTAGTGACTGAGCAAAGTAATTATACATGCCATTATGTAAGGATCTAGTGCCTGATAGACAAAGGTTTAAACCCCAGACCTGAAAGTAGACACCATACCTGATACAAATCCTAACCCTAACCCTAGGTTTAAATATCAGATCTGATAGACAGAAGTTTAAACACCATATTTGATATACAAATGTTAAAAAACCATGCCCAATAAACATAGGTTTAAGCACCATATCTGATATACAGAGATGTAAACACCACATGCTACAGACACAGCATTAAATGTCAGACACAGACATAGGTTTAAACACCTGACCTGATAGACAGAGGTTTAAACACCTGACCTGACATACAGAGGTCTAAAGACCTGACCTGACATATAGAGGTCTAAACACCTGACCTAATACACACAGGTTTAAACTAGGGCTGGACAATAAGTCAATATCAATACATATCGTCAGAAGCGGTCTTTGCATAGAGGCGTGGCTAGGCAACTGCCTTCAAGTATGTCTCGCTGCAGCCTGCAGGAAGGCGGAGTTGGACATCCAACTAGAGGTCTGCACTCCCGCGGTAGTCCCGCGGGTCCCGCGGGACCCGACAGAATATCTTGCGGCGCGGGACAGAATTTAATTGTTATTGGCGGGAGCGGGAGTTGAATTAGTCCAGGCGATGCGGGAGCGGGACCGCATATACATGTAGAAAAATCCCGCAAATTAATAGTCTAGAAAATTATAATAATAACAACGCAATGATTTCCATGCATAAGGAACAGGACGAAAACAACTAATCATTCAGTAAGTAAGCAATAAACTAATTCAAAATATTGGCTAAGCAACTGATCACGTGAACATGAAGTGTGCGTCATTTTGTCATTTTGATACAGAAATGGCAGAGACTGTAGACCAGGGGTCGGCAACCTTTGAGACATGGAGTGCCAACTTTAACATGTCCAGTCAATGAGTGTGCCACTATGGCGGCGAGTTTAAATTGTTGACCGAGGAGGGGGGGAGGTGTAAATCGACACAAAAAGTATTATATCGCGATCGATCGCCAAGTTTAAACGCCTCCGCCGTTCGCGCAAGGTGTGCGTGCGGAGTCGCGCGCTACGGTCACTCGCGAAAGTATAATCCATTAATATAATAATTTATATTAAAATATATATTTTTGCTGCTGCTGGTCCAGCGTGTCGCGTGCCAGTGACTATGCCTCGGTGTGCCAATGGTGCCACGCGTGCCATAGGTTGCCGACCCCTGCTGTAGACGGTCAACCAGTTTCAGCTGTGGAAAATTCTATTAAAACAGGCGAATACACCACAATTAAGCCAACTACAGGAAAGTCTGATGTATGGAAGTCATATTCCATTGTAATTAATGCAGATGGAAATCGGCTTGTTGTGATACATGTCAGAAAGTGTTGGTGTACGTCACCTAACGGGATGTGTTTGGACTGTGATAAGAAATGGGACAGCGCGATCAATCGCTATATTGCTGTTTTAATAAATACATAAGAAAATTTCAAGTACTAAATCTAATTAATTCAATTCATATTAGGATTGCGGGCGGGGGTGACAGAAATGTGTATGTGGTGGGCGGGTGCGGGATTAAAACAAGCGATTTTTTGGCCGGTGCGGGCGGGAGCGGGATTAAAACAAGCAGGTGCGGGCAGGAGCGGGATTAAAACAAGCGATTTTTTGGCGGGAGCGGGTCTCAAACAAGCGGGAGCGGGCGGGAGCGGGATTAAAAAAGCAGTCCCGCGCAGACCTCTACATCCAACCCCGCCCACATCCAACTCCACCCTCTAATGCGCTGCCGTGCGCCAACCCACTACTTCTTCATTCGAGAATAACTGTGTGGTACTTGAAAATATGCATAATAACTCACAAGTGTTCAAGAGACATGTCTTTGCGCTTAATTTACACATACCTCGTTTACTTTGTGTATCGTTCCACGTATGTTATTCATTATTTTTATTTATTGGGTGGTGAACGTAAAATGTTGACGGGGGGATGTAAAATGGACACAAATTAAGTATTATATCGCGATAGATCGATCGCCGGTGGTTGGCGCCAGAGCGAACTAGTAACTCAAATCATAGATGTAGATCAGAGGTAAATAAACTAGATTTTTTTCGGCGTGAGAAATCGGATGTGTGGCGTGAGAGCGTGTGAAGACGGTCAAATGCGTGTGTCTCACGCTCAATGCGTGAGAGTTGGCTACTCTGCTACTATAAGTACACAATTAAAATGGTAAATGTTTACTGATAATGTGATAGAGAAGGGGTATGTTGGTAATGGAGAAGGGGTGTAATCAGGGCTTATTTTGAGCCGGATCCTGCCGGAACAGGATCCGGGAACTCTTTCATTTTGAAGGGTGCGTTCTGGGAACTGTCTGCCTCGATCCGGTAACTTTCAAGCCTCCTAATTATAAGTTATGAAGAAATCTGTCTGCGTTGAACCAATTAATTGAACAAATAATTATATAAAAGACATTTTTAAACACAAGATCCACATTCCTAAATCACATAAGAGCTCTCCTTTTTAGCGATGTCTTTCCGCGTCTCCCCTATAAAGCTAGTTATACTTTTGTGAGTGACCGTAGCGCGCGACTCCGCGCGACTCCGCACACCTCGCGCGCGTCACAATCTTTGCAGTGTCCTCTTGAAACGATATGTGGTAGTATAAAGAAACACCCCTCAAACACAGGGGAAGGAACATTTACCTGACCAATTTTAATGCTGTATTGTGTTTCAGATTTGAAAAGTGCTGGAATTTAGGCTAAAGTACTTGAAAATGCACTTAAAATGCACTTCTGCACTTAAAACACTTATAAAACACACGTAAATATTTCTTGCAGTTATGTTTACTGGGAGCAAAAACAGTCCGAGTTTCGAACGTAACATGGGCGTGGCTTCGGTCTTGAGAAGAGGGTGGAGTTGGATGTGGGCGGGGTTGGATGTCCAACTCCGCCTTCCTGCAGGCTGCAGCGAGAGGCTTCTCACTGCCTTGGGCCCCTCCCACTGCAGCCCACTGTAGGGGCCCCCTGATTAGCTAACTTATTTCTCGCATATTAATGTTGATGGACCCCCTAGCTAAATTCGCCTTGAGCCCCCAAATTGCTAAGTCCGCCACTGCATATCGTGATAGAAAACGTTTCAATATCGGTGATATGGGTCAGGGCTGGCTCGGATGCCATGCCTTCTACCTCCACAAGAGGCACCCGAGTCAGTCCTAGACTGATTCGGCTCAATCAGCAATGATCCGTTTCACCTGTTGCCATGGCTTCTTAAAGAAGCTTGTGGAGACGGATCATTGCTGATTCGTTTTGGTCATGCCGGTACGCTATCAGCCCTTCTCAGTTTTCTCTGGTGTCTCGCCACCTTAATCTCTCACTTACCTATACTTATTCGAGTCTCTGTCTCCTGCGCCGCTTACTGGCCCATCTCAAGTTTTCCTCCAGCTCTCTCTCTTCCTATCGGTTACTCTTTTATTTTGGGAAGGGTTTTGTTTTGTTGCAGCATTCGCCTGCTGCCAGTCTTCCCCTGGCGTCCTTAGTTCATTTGTCACGCGTTAAAGTTATTCCGCGTTCTTTCCGTTGTCTTTGTTATTTCCTCTCCCGTGTGTTCACGGTTTTGTTTAATTTTGCGCGTCGAGTTTTCCGCGTCCTTTAAGTTTACGTGGCAAACGTAAGATGGACACAAATTAAGTATTATATCTCATTGATTTGGCGCCCCCTCTAGTGCAGCGCTCCTATGCGTCGCATATGCTGCATGTCCCCTTTTTGCGCCACTGCCGCTGACCACAACACAAAAGTGACTGAATGAGCTTCGCCGAGTGATAATAAAGCAGACGAGATAGTTGATAAAAGGGTAAAGACTCATTCTGTGGTGTAGAAGTTGTGACGCAGGAACAGAGGTTGCCGGAGGCGAGGGTTGCACTGAATGGTCTTTATTTTCCATTCTTGAATTAACATAAACATTCAAACAGAAATAACTGCAGAGCAGAAAAAGTATAGCAGCGTCCAGACAACCACCAGCGAAGTCACGTAGGGAGGTCCAGGGTTGAGCTCCAGCGGGGCAATGTGCAGCACTGGACCGAACGACCTGCGGGGCTTAAAAAGGAACCTACATACTACCACACCCACGTATGTAGGTTCCATCAATGCAGCCAATCACTCTAGGCATTCCTTAAAATGTAAATGGAATGAAGTTCGTTATATATTGCTTCTCCTTTGCTTAATTTCTTTATTGTCCGTGTGAATTAAAGACAAACCAATGATGCTGTGGAATTCCTTTTTGATGTCCATAACTGGCTTAAGCCCAGGAAACACCACAAAACCGGGCACTAGTCATTTTAATGCCAGACATACTTTTCGGACAGACCGACATACAGTAGCTTTGCTGACAGGTTCCGCATCTCCTATAAAAAAACTTCCACTAGCAAAAAAACGAAGAGCGATGTATAAAAATCTGGAGAGAATTGAGGGCTGATCCGCGATGTGTAATATTTGAAATGTGACGCTTAATAATGTTATTGATGTAAGTAATGGATTGAGCTGAAAAACGATAATGTTCATTAAAAAAGAATCTGAAAATGATAGTAGGCCTATGTCTATTCGGGGTTTTATAAGGCGTTCCCCACGAAGAGCTCGGCGAATAAACTGAGTTTCAATATCCACATGATCTTCGAGGAAAGGACACGTCATGATGACGTGTTTGTAACTCTGGGTCAGGTCCAAGTTAACCTGCCAGCGAGCAGGTTAGCTTCAGAGCATAAGTTGCTATAGTAACTGACTCCGGTTCTCTCTAAGCTCGGTTTCTGGAACGGAAAACCTCGAGTTTCCGTGAACTCTGAGTTAACTTACCCGGGTTTTCTCGCTTAACCCGCTTCTTGGAACACCCCCCTGTTGTGGTGTTGTGTTCGTCCCTCAGGTGGGCGAGGCCTATTAGCAAACCTCCACCTGACGGCTTCAAAATATTATGGTGTTGTAAAAGGAAATTATGACTCACTTTTATATTATAAATGTACTGTATATGCACTACATTTATAATTATTATACACATTTATATTATAAATGTAAATATACCATTTATTTATAATTCTAACATGCAGTTTAAGAGAATTTTGTGTATTATGTAATTAAAAGTGATTTTAGTGAATCTTTGCTTAGTCAGGTATATTGCATTGATGTGTCTTTGAGTTATTCCCAGAGTTTCATGGGACATTTGTGTTGTTACCACCGCTTTACTGTAAAATTATAACCTGGCATTCTTTGCTGTGGTTAGTTTCTATATAGATTTGTATTTGGTTCATTTATAACCAAAACTCTGACTCACCAAACTTAAGCGGAAGGGGAATGTTCAGAATGTTCAGAGGCCTTCAGGGTGCAGTAACCAGGGGCTGCCAGCAGAGGGCAGAAGGTCAAATATCGAAGTATTGTTTTCCACCACCTCAGATGCGTGTACAAGCTCTGTGAGATTTGTTCTCCAGTTGAAATGTTAAGAATAAGCACATCTGAAAACATGTAACATAAAGCAGAAGTGACACTTGTTCTTTGTCAGTGACTAACATGATAACATGTGAGTGGTGCTGTCAAGTTTCTCCAGTTGTTCAGTAGTTCATATAACTGCTCTATGTCACAGTAATTAAATGACGTGAAATTAAATTGAATTTGTAATATTGTGAAACAAAACATGACACATGCCATATTTGTCAATTGTGATTTTTCACCGCAATCGAAAGTTGTCCTCCACATTTACCCATCTGTGCAGTTAGAACACGAACACACACACACACTAGTGATTACTAGGGAGCTGTGGATCACACGTGCCCAGAGCGGTGGGCAGCCCTAGCCCAGTTGGGGTTAGGTGCCTTGCTCAAGGGCACCTCAGTCATGGCCTCAGGTCTGGGAATCAAACCCATGACCCTCCGGTCACAAGACCAGTTCCCTAACCACCAGGCCATGACTGCCCCCGTAAATAATAAATAAATAATTCATCAATTGTAAATAATCTTTTATACACATTCACAAATGTTAGAAAATATTAATGATCATAGTTGTTTCCCAATGCTGGGGGTGAAGGGAAGATTTCAGGAGTTCTGTATGAATACACAAGCACTGAGAGGATTAACCATATTTCAGGTCCTTTAGGCTTCCTGCTTTTCAGCTTTCTGGCAAATTTTGCTTTTTAATGATAAAATGTAACATTATGCGTTGGATTTCGGTCGTGTTGCGCAGAATCATTTCTAATGAATCAGAATGACGAGTCTCAGAAAAGCACAACGTGTCAGAACACAACTGCGTGCACAGAGAGGGCAGCAAAGGGGCGTGGTGTCTGGAGATGCAGCTCCGCCCCCACATCCACACTTCAAACAGCCATCAGAACTGTGGTTTGCAGCAGTTACACTGTGGCTAGCAGATCCCGTTACTCTGTGTGGCTTGTGTGATAAACAGTGTTGTGCTTGTCAGAATGGAGACACAACAACACTAAGAAGCTTTTACGAGGTTCATTTTCACTGATTTGACTTTTGTTCATCAGTTTTTAAAATCAATTTTCTGTAATAGGTATGTGTGCATATATTATGAACTATACCAGTTTGTAAATACATTCAGTGTGCTAGAGAGTTCTGGACTGTGTGATCTGTTGAAGGATGCAGAGCGGGGGGAGGTTGACCCTAGTGACCCCTAACCCTAGTGAAGGTGGAGGGGTGAATGTAGTCGATTTTTTCTTACAGTATGTCTTTCTGCCAGCAGGGGGCAGTACTGCATCACGATGTGACTCTACTTGGGTTATAGTTTTTTTCTAAATAAATATACACACATTTTTCAGAATACTGTGCAATTTCAAATACCACTTCCCCAGAACCTTAGACACACAGGACAAAAGTATTCACAAGCCCCATATCAAATAGCATCTTCTCAAAACCTTAAACACACAAGCCAAAACAGATTGCTGAAAAAAAAACTCTCTCAAAATATGTCTTCAGCACCAAATAATGCACTCAAAAGATACACACACAGCACAAAACTGTAGTTCATATTGAGCAATAATTAGATGTTCTGCTGCAAAAACTGAAACTACTGCTTTACCCTATCCTAGAGTATACAGTGGAAAATAAAAGAAAAATAAAGAATACTACTGTTGCCAAAAGAGAACGATTTAGATTTATTACATAACAAAACTACATATATTTCCATATATACTCTATAATGAGAATGAAATTTTTTATTGAGGGTTGAAAATATAGTGTACTGAGTAATTCCACAGGGGTGCTGAGTGGTGTTGACCGAATGTGATATTGTATGGATCTGGATACATATTGCCGATAATAGAACATCAAGAGAATTGATGAAGATCTAACCAGATTACTGTGAATATGTGTAGAATACTGTAACACAGTGAATGTGTGTAGAATACAGTAACACAGTGAATGTGTGTAGAATACAGTAACACAGTGAACATTTATACTTAATACAGACTTATACTTAGTCTGATTGTGTGATTTGTGTGTGACTTGTGTATTATTCTGTATAATTAGTTTTTGTGTAATTTGTGTGTTAACGGGCCGCCCAATGGAGGATGGGTTCCCTTTTGAGTCTTGGTTCTCCCGAGGTTTTTTCCTATTCCCCACCATCATAGGGAGTTTTTCCTCGCCACTGTCGCCTTTGGCTTGCTCATTAGGGATTTGGACCCATAGTATTGTTAACCTTGTAAATCCTGTAAAGCTGCTTTGTGACAACATGTGTTGTGAAAAGCGCTATACAAATAAATTTTGATTGATTGATTGAATATGTATGCAATACTGTAACACAATGAATGTGTGTAGAATACTGTAACACAGTGAATATGTGTGGAATACTGTAACACAGTGAATGTGTGTAGAATACTGTAACACAATTAGATCTCAATCTGTTTTTTTCAGAACCCATCCTCTACACGATCAGCAGTTGCTTTAGAAACGTGTAACCGTAGAGATGAAAGGAGATGTTTTTGGTTGGGGGAAACACTCCGGGGTATACGCATGAGAATCTGGATTCTTGGTGTTTACATTCAGTCAGTGTGTATGACTATAGTGTAATTGGGATTAACCCTAACCCTAACCCTAAAACCCAATAAGTGAATTTGATGACATGTTTTGAGGTTTGGTCTTGACTGTTCCATCTGTGTTAGTGTGCTACAGATTTATTAAATAATCTCGATGGGTATCTTTACAAAGAGTACTTTTAGAAGAAGTACTTTAAAGGTAGTTTTGAGATTATAATTGTTGGAGCAGATGTCATCTGCTTCATAGTATTTGGATAGTTAATTTTCCATATTTGTAAATTTTTTATTTGCGCCCCATAGCGGTGGGCAGCACTAGCCCGGTGCCCAGGGAGCAGTTGGGCTTGTGTGCTTTACTCAAGGACACCACAGTCATGGGAATCCCAGCCAGGGAATTGAACCCATCAGCCTCCAGTCACAAGAGCCCCTAACCACCAAACCATGACCATGACTGGACCTGGAGACTGTCACAATAAGAACCGTATTGGCTCCTGTCTAAATGTGATTTTTAATTTGGGATTTTTTGGAATTTATGAATTTCCTCAATTAGTCAGTTTAAACATGGTTCTACAGTGTACTAGCCTCAAGGAAAAATGTCAACAGAAACCCCAAATTCTTCTGTAATTATAAAAATATTGACTCTGTGCATTTTTCTGCCAGAAGAGGGCAGAAAAGCTTCTCAAATCAATGGTGTGCCATCCACATTCATATATCACGATTTGGGGGAGGGGTACCCCGTAAAGCTTTCTGCCATATTTATGAGGAGAATTGTGGGACCAGAAAAAGTGATATGATGTCTAGCTGAAGCACCGTTGCCTCCTGTATGTCGCCCTGGTAACGAGGGGCAGCAGCGGCGGTCTGTCAGAGATGATGGTATGTGAATGTGGAATGTGCCTCTAGACATTTTTACCTCCTAATCAGTCTCAGTGCTTATTTTTTGTCAGCTCCAGAATGACAGAGGTCATTGTGTTTCTGGCCTCTCTGTGCTCCTCTCTGACTACCAGAACATCTCAGCAGAAGATCCTGACTCTACAGAGTCAAGGAGCTCTTTCCCTTTGTAGTTGTTATTATACAGGTGACTCTGGCTGGAGGACCTGTTGTGTCCCTTTGGCTGGAGGTCTTGCCGTGTCCCTCTGGCTGGAGGTCCTGTTGTTTCTCTCTGGTTGGAGGTCCTGTCCCCTGAGGTGACACGCTGCTGTGGGACCATGCAGGGGTGCAGCGCTGCCATCACACCTGTTTGACTGTTGTCACATTTGGAGCCTCCTCCTCTAGCTCCTCCTCCTCCTCTGGCTCCTCCTCCTCCATCTGCCCTCCACCGTTTTGATGGAGATTGAAGTGGGTGTGTGTGGGGGAGGGGGATCAGGCCTGAGAGGGGGAGAAGAGGGGGGAGAAGAGGGGGGAGAGAGAGAGAGAGAGAGAGAGAGAGAGAGAGAGAGAGAGAGAGAGAGAGAGAACGAACCTAGCACATCTCTTCTCTCATTGGACTGTGACCCAGGCAGAACTCCAGACACAGGTGTGACATTCTAGATTCTGATCTGATCGTCCTGACCACACAAGCAGGAAGACTAGCACACTTCATTAAACACAGCCAAGCTGGGCTTTCCAGTTGAATATGAGGTCTAGTGAGGCTTCTAGTTTTTTAAATCCTGTCTGAGTGTGAACATTTATACTCCATAGAGCACCACACACATCAACTCTGCATCACTGTGATAACTGAGATAACAGCTTTGCTAACAGGACCAGAATGCTTGCATGTTTTAATAGACAGTGTTTCACTGTATTTTGAAAACGTGAGATAAAACCCAAATGAAAAATGTTCATGGAAATATATTTTATATAATTATCTAATGTTAAATTCACATAGCTTTAACATTTAGTAAAAACAATAAGAACAATAGTATATAAATAATATACAATATATAATATAATACAGTAGTATACAATATATAATATAATACAGTAGTATATAATATATAATATAATACAGTAGTATATAATTCTTTTAAGTTACATTTGGCATAGCTGAGGTCCCATGTTGTCTAAGAGGCTGAGTGCCAGAACCGCCTGTCCTACCCTAGCCTGACCCGTCCTACCCTAGCCTGACCCGTCCTACCCTAGCCTGGCCCGTCCTACCCTAGCCTGGCCCGTCCTACCCTAGCCTGACCCGTCCTACCCTAGCAATGCCCCATTCTCATGGGCAACCTGCTTACAGTCTACCAGGCTACTTAACAAACTTTGCAAGAGCGTGATCTTGGCTCACTGTTTGTGTGAGGTTTGGTTGCCTCACACTGTGCTTCTAAATTCTCCCTACCTTATTACAACCTTATCATTGCTACATCTCAATCTCATCTCAATCTTATCTCTATCTCATCTCAATCATTTCTCTCTATTTCTCTCTTCCCTCAATCTTACCTGTGTTACCTTAATCATACCTTATTTCTATCTTATCTCTGTCTTATCTCATCTCTACCTTTTCTCGACCTTATTTGGGGCCTATTTACAGAATGGGGCGGACGCTCCCCTGCCCCGGGGGGTTGTTAGCGAACGCGCTTCGTTTCCCGCCCCTCTGCTTGACCCTGAAGCCTGACAGCAGCCTTTCTTCCTGGCTCGTTATCCCGCTCCAGTGGCCGTGGGTTCGCCTGCCCTGTTGTGTTTGTCACCGCGGTACTGCCATGTCATTATGAACTTCAAGGGGCTCTACACACAAATGTTGCTGTGTTAGCCTGGGGGGCAGGCCGTTAGCCTGGGGGGCAGGCCGTTAGCCTGGGGGGCAGGCTTTGCAGAGGTTGCTACCTTAGGCTAGCAGTTTGTATCTTAAGGTACAGTATATATTGTTTTACTTGATAACACACTGGTGAGAACCATTTGCATAATTTGCTGCGTATTAGCTCAGCGATAACTTAAGGACGTATTTGACTACGTGTCAGACTGCAGAACCAGGCTGCCAGATAGGAGGTGTTGCAGAGTTAAATTGCTTCATTTTGGATTAATTATACAAGATGGAACTCATGGTATTTGCTGCTTCGTGAGCTAGCTTCATTTTATATCAGATGCCCGAGGCACCTTTTGGCATTTAGTAAAGAAAAACATGAACAGAGGGATAATCAGTGAATGAATTAGTATTCTTAAGAGTCATTCAGCCCATCTGACAACCCTTTAGTGAAGTCCTATTCTCGCCTTTCATCATATGAATTAATCTTTCAACTTCTATTATGGGGAACCTTACTGTAAGAACAGTAATAGTTCGGTGTGTAAGTCCCTTCTGATGGTGTGACATAGTGAGGTGAGATGGTCCTTAGGTTTGGAGCACACAGAGAAAGATCTGGAAGTCTATTATGGTTATGGGACATGGATTAATTTGCTATGACAGGAGGATGAATTATGAAAAAATAGCAAACTAGGAGAACAGAATATACAAATGTTTAGTATAAAACATTTCATATTACAACTTCAGATTAGATTATATGACAGGGTCTATTGGTGATTTATATGAATTGTATACTATTCTAGTAGTAGCCACCAGGAGTCTGTGACAGGGATACAACTGAATAAAATAAAAGTCAAATAAAATCTAAAATTATTTTAAATTAAACTGTTTTAATCCACATGAGTGCAGTGTGGATAAGTGTGTGTGCTAGAGCAGCATATCTCCAGGACTGTTTGTGCTAAAGCAGCAGCTCTCCAGAACTGTTCTAGAGTGTGCTAGAGCAGCAAATCTCCAGAACTGTTCTAGAGTGTGGTAGAGCAGGCAGATCTCCAGAACTGTTCTAGAGTGTGGTAGAGCAGCATATCTCCAGGACTGTTCTAGAGTGTGGTAGAGCAGGCAGATCTCCAGGACTGTTCTAGAGTGTGGTAGAGCAGCATATCTCCAGGACTATTCTAGAGTGTGGTAGAGCAGGCAGATCTCCAGAACTGTTCTAGAGTGTGGTAGAGCAGGCAGATCTCCAGAACTGTTCTAGAGTGTGGTAGAGCAGGCAGATCTCCAGAACTGTTCTAGAGTGTGGTAGAGCAGGCAGAGTCTCCAGGACTGTTCTAGAGTGTGGTAGAGCAGGCAGATCTCCAGAACTGTTCTAGAGTGTGCTAGAGCAGGCAGATCTCCAGAACTGTTCTAGAGTGTGGTAGAGCAGGCCAATCTCCAGGACTGTTCTAGAGTGTGGTAGAGCAGGCCAATCTCCAGGACTGTTCTAGAGTGTGGTAGAGCAGCAGATCTCCAGGACTGTTCTAGAGTGTGCTAGAGCAGCATATCTCCAGGACTGTTCTAGAGTGTGCTAGAGCAGGCAAATCTCCAGAAATGTTCTAGAGTGTGCTAGAGCAGGCAAATCTCCAGGACTGTTCTAGAGTGTGCTAGAGCAGGCAGATCTCCAGGACTGTTCTAGAGTGTGCTAGAGCAGGCAAATCTCCAGGACTGTTCTAGAGTGTGCTAGAGCAGGCAAATCTCCAGGACTGTTCTAGAGTGTGGTAGAGCAGGCAGAGTCTCCAGAACTGTTCTAGAGTGCGCTAGAGCAGGCAAATCTCCAGGACTGTTCTAGAGTGTGCTAGAGCAGCATATCTCCAGGACTGTTTGTGCTAAAGCAGCAGCTCTCCAGAACTGTTCTAGAGTGTGCTAGAGCAGCAAATCTCCAGAACTGTTCTAGAGTGTGGTAGAGCAGGCAGATCTCCAGAACTGTTCCAGAGTGTGGTAGAGCAGCATATCTCCAGGACTGTTCTAGAGTGTGGTAGAGCAGGCAGATCTCCAGGACTGTTTGTGCTAAAGCAGCAGCTCTCCAGAACTGTTCTAGAGTGTGCTAGAGCAGCAAATCTCCAGAACTGTTCTAGAGTGTGGTAGAGCAGGCAGATCTCCAGAACTGTTCCAGAGTGTGGTAGAGCAGCATATCTCCAGGACTGTTCTAGAGTGTGGTAGAGCAGGCAGATCTCCAGGACTGTTCTAGAGTGTGGTAGAGCAGCATATCTCCAGGACTGTTCTAGAGTGTGGTAGAGCAGGCAGATCTCCAGAACTGTTCTAGAGTGTGGTAGAGCAGGCAGATCTCCAGAACTGTTCTAGAGTGTGGTAGAACAGGCAGATCTCCAGAACTGTTCTAGAGTGTGGTAGAGCAGGCAGAGTCTCCAGGACTGTTCTAGAGTGTGCTAGAGCAGGCAGATCTCCAGAACTGTTCTAGAGTGTGGTAGAGCAGGCCAATCTCCAGGACTGTTCTAGAGTGTGGTAGAGCAGCAGATCTCCAGGACTGTTCTAGAGTGTGCTAGAGCAGCATATCTCCAGGACTGTTCTAGAGTGTGCTAGAGCAGGCAAATCTCCAGAAATGTTCTAGAGTGTGCTAGAGCAGGCAAATCTCCAGGACTGTTCTAGAGTCTGCTAGAGCAGGCATATCTCCAGGACTGTTCTAGAGTGTGCTAGAGCAGGTAAATCTCCAGGACTGTTCTAGAGTGTGCTAGAGCAGGCAAATCTCCAGGACTGTTCTAGAGTGTGCTAGAGCAGGCAAATCTCCAGGACTGTTCTAGAGTGTGCTAGAGCAGGCAAATCTCCAGGACTGTTCTAGAGTGTGCTAGAGCAGGCAGATCTCCAGGACTGTTTGTGCTAAAGCAGCAGCTCTCCAGAACTGTTCTAGAGTGTGCTAGAGCAGCAAATCTCCAGGACTGTTCTAGAGTGTGGTAGAGCAGGCAGATCTCCAGGACTGTTCTAGAGTGTTGTAGAGCAGGCAGAGTCTCCAGAACTGTTCTAGAGTGTGGTAGAGCAGCATATCTCCAGGACTGTTCTAGAGTGTGGTAGAGCAGGCAGAGTCTAAAGGACTGTTCTAGAGTGTGGTAGAGCAGCATATCTCCAGGACTGTTCTAGAGTGTGGTAGAGCAGGCAGATCTCCAGAAATGTTCTAGAGTGTGGTAGAGCAGGCAGAGTCTCCAGGACTGTTTGTGCTAAAGCAGCAGCTCTCCAGGACTGTTCTAAAGTGTGCTAGAGCAGGCAGATCTCTAGGACTGTTCTAGAGTGTGGTAGAGCAGGCAAATCTCCAGGACTGTTCTAGAGTGTGCTAGAGCAGCATATCTCCAGAACTGTTCTAGAGTGCGCTAGAGCAGGCAAATCTCCAGGACTGTTCTAGAGTGTGCTAGAGCAGCATATCTCCAGAACTGTTCTAGAGTGTGGTAGAGCAGGCAGATCTCCAGGACCGTTCTAGAGTGTGTTAGAGGAGGCAGATCTCACTCCAGCACCCCAAGTTGAGTGAACAAGGACTAATGGTGGTTTTTTGCCCCTATTTACAGCCCAGCAAAACTAGAGGTACATTCAGTCTAAGTTCTGGATTCAGAGTAGTTTGTTTGTGTTCTACTCAGTAATTACAAATACCCATTTGGGCATCTCACAGGAAGTGGCATTTGGCACCATAAGGGCCTGCTAGCCTACCATGCCATGCCCACAGGAGCATTATGTCCATGGCTGGGTCACCCTCCACGAGGCACTATGGTTCAAGAGTGAAATCTGCACCAAGGTTCAGCTGTTCTCTGGAGATCACTGGCAAAGCACACCTGAGAGCATAATGACTGTACTCTAAGCTCAGACAACCAAACATATATCCTCCCACTATACTACTGCTATACTTCAACTATACTACTGCTATACTTCCACTATACTACTGCTATAGAATAATGTTCAGTGTTGTCGCTGAGTGCCAATGAATTGTGAGTTGTTTCTGCTTTTTCATCTTTGTTGTTCTCTTGGTTGGGGTTGCAGGGAGCTGATGGGTTTGGGGTTTGATTCCCAGTGAGCCCACACACTGCTGTACTGATGAACATCAGTCACTCTGGACAGGAGAGCCTATGAATGTTGCAACTGTGTGTAAAAATAAGGTTTTATGATTTATTTTATTAATTAGTTACATACACAAGCAAGAGGTGTGTGTCATGATTTAAAATTTTATTTAAATATGTCTCGTTTAGCAAACTAGTTGCCAGGTGTGTATCCATAGTGTAACTATCAGTCATGGCCTGGTGGTTAGGGAACTGGTCTTGTGACCAGAGAGTTCCGGGTTCGATTCCCAGACCTGAGGCCATGACTGAGGTGCCCCTGAGCAAGGCCCTTAACCCTCAATTGCTCACTTGTATAAAAAATGAGATAAAAGTGTAAGTCGCTCTGGATAAGGGCGTCTGCCAAATGCCATAAATGTAAATGTAAACTATCAGAGAAAGACTTCAGGATGTCATTGGTGATTTGTTTTGAGTTCAGTATGTGGTTAAACCTCCTCTTAAAGGAGAAACTCCACTGAATGTGGGCTAGGAAGCTGTTCTCAAGGGCTGTAGGGTAACATTCTCATCCAGTGAAGCTTCCACCATGATTTGAGTTATTGTGAAACATTTGATAAATGTATGTGCAGGAAGTGTTGAAATAGCTTTATACTGACAGAAAGGTCATACCCACTTACCCCCAATAAAGGGAAGTGTACAATACACTAATGTAATGAGCCTGGACTAGTGTTGCATAACTGTATAAGTTTAAATGGTTATATAGCTGTATGGGGTCTTATCTTATTGTCATCTTATGGTGATTGTTATCTTATGGTGATCCCACTGTTCCATCAAACTGTCAGCTTCTTTGCGCAAAAAAAACAGGACCCCCCCCCCCCCCCCCTCGCCTAGGACTTGGTTCATTCCAAGGCGTGGGGGGAAATAAAGCGCCTGAGAGCAAGGAAATGCCACACGACCTCCGACCTTTTGATGCGTCAGCTCTGCTGCTTTCCTTCGTCTTCCCGCCTTTATGGAGGGTTTAATATTAACGGAGAACACACACACACACACACACACACACACACACACACACACACACACACACACACACACACACACACACACACACACACACACACACACACACACACACAGAAGCAGAGGGAGAGGGAGAGCTTACCAGCTGGAACAAAAGGTGCTCGCTAATAGAACAAGTTCAGCAGTAGTGTACAGGGTGCTGGGAGTGAGGATGAGAGTGTACAGGATGCTGGGAGTGAGGATGAGAGTGTACAGGGTGCTGGGAGTGAGGATGAGAGTGTACAGGATGCTGGGAGTGAGGATGAGAGTGTACAGGATGCTGGGAGTGAGTATGAGAGTGTAGAGGGTGCTGGGAGTGAGGGTGAGAGTGTACAGGATGCTGGGAGTGAGGATGAGAGTGTACAGGATGCTGGGAGTGAGGATGAGAGTGTACAGGGTGCTGGGAGTGAGGATGAGAGTGTACAGGTTGCTGGGAGTGAGTGTGAGAGTGTACAGGTTGCTGGGAGTGAGTGTGAGAGTGTACAGGGTTCTGGGAGTGAGTGTGAGAGTGTACAGGGTGCTGGGAGTGAGGGTGAGAGTGTACAGGGTGCTGGGAGTGAGGATGCGAGTGTACAGGATGCTGGGAGTGAGGATGAGAGTGTACAGGGTGCTGGGAGTGAGGATGAGAGTGTACAGGGTGCTGGGAGTGAGGGTGAGAGTGTACAGGGTGCTGGGAGTGAGGATGAGAGTGCACAGGGTGCTGGGAGTGAGGATGAAGACGAGGCAGAACTGCCTCAGCACTGCGCTGCCTCACATTCCGAGCTCGAGAAAGGGAGCGTCTCGAAAGTGCAGATACACTCCGGAGACGGAGAGAACACGTCCGTCACCGCCACTGCCTGCCTACACACAGCGGGAGGACTGAAAAGTCCAAATACCAAATATGGTTGTATTTGCAAAGAAGTGCAGTGGAAAAATGATTATACACCACATGTTAGTGAAGACATTTATGTTAGTTTTAGAATTAATATGACCGTCCCTTCTCCCCTGAATACTAAGGTCAGGAAGTTTGAAGTCACCTTTTGTCAAACTAATGAATATTCATTTTTTGTTTTCTTTCCAAGAACAACTTGAGGATGACAAGTTGCACAGCAGCGGAGGTGAAGTGAATCTCTTCTACTGTCCAAAGTCTCTCTGCATCTCCATCGTTTGCATTTGCATAATGAACATCTCCTGCACCAGTGTCACCATCAGCTTCGTATCCAGCACCAGTGGAGTCCAGTGGTTTCACAAGCACATTTCATGTTGTTTCCTTCTTCACGTCTGTCTCTCTTTCGCTGATAGATGCTGTCTGACTTCTCTCCACTGTTGACTCCCCCATGTGATTCATGGTATCAGATTCAGTTCTCCTTCTCTTCTCTGCTCCTTCTCTTCTCTTCTCTTTTCTTCTCCTTCTCCTTCTCTCCTCTCCTCTCCTCTTTTCTTCTCTTCTCTTCTCAGTTCATTGCTTGCTTGTTCATTGGTCTGCCCAATTTTGCATTTATGACACTTATGTTCTCACTACCCTTGTGAAGCACTCTAACCACCCCCCCCTTCCTTATGCAGGAACCAGCTGTAACCAGACCAAACCGGACTGGTCCATCCAGTGGCCGATGTCTGAGTCCGGTAAGGAGAACAGTCCAGTGGGGCCTCCAGAACCCGGCCAGTGGGTCCGCCTGCAGCTGTCCCAGAGCCCCAAACTGCAGTCACGCTACAGTCAGCACCTGTGCCACAGCCCACAAGCGCTCGCTCCGCCCTTCTACACCCTCCACCCCCACGGCCAGGCCGAGCGCCTCGCCGTGGACACCCACCCGGGCCACCCGCCCTCCTGCCTGGATGCCGGCCACCGCTCCCTCCCCCCGTCGCCCAGGCAGAGGCATTTTGCCCACACGCCTCCGCGGACTCCCCTGGTGGTGAACACCATGACCCCCCCGGGGACCCCGCCCATCCGCCGACGGAACAAGCTGAAGGCCCCCGGCACGCCACCCCCACCCAGTCGCAAGCTCATCCACCTGCTGCCTGGCTTCACCGCCCTACACCGCAGCAAGTCCCACGAGTTCCAGCTGGGGACCCGTGTAGACGACGGCCAGACGCCCCGGTGAGTCACGCTGACCTCAGATCAGTGCTGTCCGGGTGCCTGCTGCTCAAGGTTGTAACGTGTGGTCAAATAGCAGATCATAGAACAGTTCACTGTGGGTGTGTATGTGTACGTACATAATGTGCGTGCCGCCAGGCAGCAAAGATCTTCTGTAAAATTGACGTTATGATGTTGAGGAGATGTTTAGTCAGATGTAGTCAAATGTTTACCAGGATAATCTGTTGTCATGTTTGTTGAATGGAATGAGCTCACAGCTAACAATAAAGCAGTTGTTCTTCTGTAATATGAAAAACCGGAAAGATGTAAAACTGGTAATGATTTAAAAAATGTGTGTGTGTGTGTGTGAGAGAGAGTGTGTGTGTGTGTGTGTGTGTGTGTGTGTGTGTGTGTGTGTTTGAGAGTGTGTGCACTAATGGAGCAGTGTGGCATGGCGTGTCCGAGCGCAGGAGGGGTAGGAGTGTGTGAGTGTGTGAGTGTGTGAGTGTGTGACCGTGTCCAGTCTTTCAACATGGGAGCACATCAAATGGAATTAGAGCTCTGATTTGCAGTGTCATCGCTGTGATCCAGAGCAGAACCCCTCACAGGTCCACTCTGCTTCTGCTCAGATCCTGGCAACGGGCCAAACCCAATCAGGGTGGAGCTCCTTGTAGACGCACCTCCAACCTTACTTCTTACACTGTTTACCGCTCTTCTGGTTTGACTGGACTTCTTGGAAATAGTTTTGCTTTCTGAACTCAGCACATGTTACGTGTGGCTTAGAAGAGGCGTTGTGTGGTCATTTCTTGGTTCAGCCGTGACCTTGCTCTTGTCTGTCAAGAAGAATATATTTACTGCAGCTCCAAACAGCCCTAGGGAGACATTACCGTTTTCACAGAGACAGTCACTGGTACACAGGGATTTCAAACATACAGCCTTTTAATTGCTAAAGATGAGTTTAATTTTAGATTTACCTTTCCTTTCCTTTAATTCCCTTATGTAAAAATCATGGCATGTGTTTTTTGGCCAGAATTAATTCTAATTCATATACAGGATGAAACTAAAAATAAAAAACCCAGATGCCCTTGAACTGTATTGTTAAGTTTAAACAGATCTAAATGTTAAAGTGTCCATCTCGTCTGGTTCCTGTTGAGAACAGAGATGGTGGCATCCAGTGAAAACCAAGCGGTTCAGATGATGTAACGTTATGCTGTTCATTCCTGACATGTTATCTGTTTGCAGCTGGGTGCATGGGATTGGGGTTGCCAGAAATGTGCCCATTCATCCCCCACAGCTGCAGAGGGGTGTGGCACTGGGCCACTGAGGTTCTGTTGGCTTTATTCCAGAAGCCTCTGCATTCCGTGCATTCCGCTGACCAGCTGCGTTGTTTGACTTGTCTGGAATGATGCGGCAGGTACGGAATGTGTAGTCTCTATGGTGATCTACATCAGTATTCTGCTTTTAGTTCATCAGATGCCTTCAACAACCTCTACTTCTATGATCTAATTACAGACTTCTGTATTGAAGAGAATCAACGGGCATTGTCATTTTGTTATTTTAGACAGGTAGACACACACACACACACACACACACACACACACACACACACACTCTCACTCTCTCTCTCACTCTCTCTCTCTCTCTCTCTCTCTCTCTCTCTCTCTCATACACCATCTAATGAGGTGGTCCTGATGGCCAAGGAGAGGGAATATCTTTTGCTAGGGTGTGTGTTATGAGGAGAGCAGTTCTGTGTGTATCTCAGGTAGAGGAGATACCCCCCCCCACTGCTCACCCCTCCCTTTCTCTCCAAAACGACTCCTATTTCCTCCCTTTCTCATTCACGGTGTCGTGTTGTACTAGGGAATCATTCTCTCCTGTTGCCAGATCCCCTCTTTCTCCACACTGCATGTTATCAGTGGTGGTGGCAGTGGAGTGTGTGTGTGTGTGTGTGTGTGTGTGTGTGTGTGTGTGTGTGTGTGTGTGTGAACAGCAATGTTTTTTGAGCAAGCTTCTGACTGATGGAGTGCTTGACAGCTGCTGTATTGCCTTTCACGGGTTCTGAGGCAGACAGGGAGGGAAACAGGACATAATGGATCTTTTAGATTTTCATTTCCACTGAATCAGGGTCCCAGTTGGGGTCTGCCTGCACTTTCTTGTGTTTGTCTAGCAAACATCGGGCCGTGTTTCTATATATGCTGGTGCACAAACGTGCGTTCGTCTCTGATGTAAAAATGGTCAGCGCAGCCAGTTAATACTGATGACAATCAACCTGAGACTGATGTGCGTCCCTTACGTGTCATATTAGGAATGTTAACATCTATCTTCTCTCTCGCCTCTTCCTCACCATCGTGCTCCTCCTCCTCTCACGGCCTCTTACCCTTTTGAAAGTGGAGTGGACTGATACTAATAGAACTCTGTCACTCACTGGCCTTTTCAAACCGAGAGCCACTCTGTGCTCCGGAGGTAATTAACGAGGCTCGTTTGCCATGCTAATGAGCATCAACATGCGTGTGCATACAGTAGAAAGGCCACCGGCTCCCAAGGCTTCATCTCCACGGCAAAAGCGTTGATGAGGAGGCTGACGGCCTGGTTACGAGGCTGCGTGGTTACGAGGCTGCGTGGTTACGAGGCTACATGGTTACGAGGCTGCGTGGTTACGAGGCTGCGTGGTTACGAGGCTGCGTGGTTACGAGGCTGCGTGGTTACGAGTCTGCGTGGTTACGAGGCTGCGTGGTTACGAGGCTGCGTGGAGCATCTCTGCAAATGCTGCTTGATGAGACTCGTGTGAAGAGTGTTACAAAAGGGCGTGTGCATGCGCGTGTGTGTGTGTGTGTGTGTGTGTGTGTGTGTGTGTGTGTGTGTGTGTGTGTGTATGTGTGTGTGTGTGTGTGTGTTTGTGTGTGTGTGTGTATGTGTGTGTGTATGGGGGGAGGGGGTTATTCCTCACCACACCACATTTGTGACAAATGTTAAGTACTCCCTTATTGAATCTGATGTTTGCTAATAAACCAGACACCTCAAACAGGGAGGTGGAGAGAGGCTCAGATGGAGGAGGTGGAGGAGAGTGGGAGGTGTACAGGGGTGGAGAGGCATGAATCACCCTGTCTTGCCTTTTCACTGCGAGCAATTCTATCGCGGATTACTTGAATTGTGACATTTGCATTCGCCTCAGTGTAGAAGGTCTCCAGTTAGGATTGATTAGATCTGCTGGCTCCTCTTTTCTTATGCTCCCTTCCTCTCTCTCTCTCTCTCTCTCTCTCTCTTCCTCCCTCCATCACTCTCTCTCATTCTCTTCATCTTTCTGTCTGTCATCTCTCATCTCGCCTACTTTTAATAAGTATATAAGTATTTTTCTTTACTGCCAAAAACTTTCGGAGTAAAGTCAAGCTGCCGGCCAGCGTGTGTGTGTGTGTGTGTGTGTGTGTGTGTGTGTGAGTGTGTGTGTAAGTGTGTGTGTGAGTGTGTATGTGTGTGTGTGTGTGTGTGTAAGCCCACGCCATTCTGCTGGAGCTTGCAGCACTGAGTGTCCTGATGTCCTGAGTGTCCTGATGTTCTGAGTGTCCTGATTCCATCAAAATCAAGTGCTGCTCCTCAGTCTCTCAGCTCACGTCCACATCCACAGCCTATAAGTCTCTCCATCTTTCTCCATCACTATTTGTGAGTTATTGGGAATTGTGTGGAATCGTACACCTTCCCTGAGGGTTGCGTGTCATTGGTTGCAGTCGAGGGGGGCGTTAGTGGGGGGGCGTTAGCGGGGGGGTTTAGGAGGGAACCTCTTCTCTGCGTTCGCCCGTGTTGAGTCTCCGTGACTTTCACACTGCATCTTTGCCACCCTCCAGGAAATGAGGAGATAATTGCTATTCTGTCGTGACTGGGAGCCGATTATGTTTGATGAGGTGTTCGATCACAGCCGCATTTCGAGTCGACTGTTAATGAGTGCGTGGAGGGGAGCATGTGCAGTGGAGGGGAGCATGTGCAGTGCGGATCTGGGGCAGAGAGGAGAGCGGCGTGAACCCACAGAAGCCACAGGCCCCAGGTCTGCCATTACGGCTCCAGGCCCCAGGTCTGCCATTACGGCTCCAGGCCCCAGGTCTGCCATTACGGCTCAACCTGTCCGGATCTGCCATTGCAGCTCGGGTTCTTGGGTTCAAGATAAACTATGCATTAGCAAAATGAAAAATAGCTTGTTTTTCCATTTTGAGAGGAACAGCCTTGTTTCGGGTCCAGCCTTTCATTCTGATCACACTGTGATTCCTCAGAATATTTCATTTTCGTGCCTTTTCTGTTTGTTATCAGAATGGTCAGAAGTGGATGTGTTGCGTCCACAGCAGCAGTGGTCTCACTGACACACTCGACGTGTTGCCTTGAGTCGTGAGCTCACCACGGACAGGGCAGACCCAGCCTTCCGACCAGTTCAGAAACGTCGGAAATAAATTTCCAGCTTTTACCAGCTGTTTTTGAAGCAGACACCATGTGAACTCATGAAGTCATCTGGACAGAACACAGTACTGGCCCACCGGGACTCTACAAATGACACAGGCGCCAGGCGCCATACATGTCTGTGTGTGTGTGTGTGTGTGTGTGTGTGTGTGTGTGTGTCTGTGAGCTTACGTGGCCGCCAGTGTGGTGGCATGTGTGTGTTCGTGAGTGATGTGTGTGTTCGTGAGTGATGTGTGTGTTCGTGAGTGATGTGTGTGTTCGTGAGTGATACTGTTGCTTCCCTTAATGACCAGTCAGTTTAGAGAGTGTCAGGTACAAATCCCAGAGACTCATACACACAAACACACACACACACACACACACTCATACACACAAACACACACACACTTACACAAACATGCACGTAGAGATCTGACGCCTTCTACCCACTCCATCACTTATAATGAACAGCACCTCCACCGACCTGGTCCGCCCGGACCGGCAACGTGAGGATGAATTTATATGGGTGTTTAAAAGACGCCAGGCGGCTCAGCTCTACATCCCATAATTGATTTATTAGCGTCTGGCCGGCCTAGAGCAGGACGAAGGAGAGACGTCATCGCCGGCAGCAACCGTACGGCTGTCTGGAGGGTTTTCCACCGCGTTGTTCGCCGCCGGGTGTCTGATTCCTGTCTGTCTGATTCCTGTCTGTCTGGTGGCGTGATGAGATACGTGCACGGGAAACCTCAGGACGGCCGCGCTGCATTATAAGTGCGGCGTGTCCCGCATCACCCCGGATCTGTCTGGTGTTGGCGTAGCTCGGTGGGTCCCCGGCCTCCCCCCTCGACCCCTCCCTCACACGGCTGCACAACCCACTTCTCTCACGTACACGTACGCGGACGGGTACAGCTGTGTGTGTTATATACATGCCTAAACAAGACTAATACTATTCCTAACCATAATCTTAATCTTACCCTTACTTTATTCTCAATAACCAAATAAATAATTCTCATGTTTACACACACACACACACACACACACACACACACACACACACACACACACACACGGCATATATGTTAGCAGTGAGGTTGGGGCACTAATAGACCGATAAATCCTTGTTAAGAGAACAAGCAGAATTCGCCCCCTGCTGCAGTCCCCTCCCAGACACAGGAGTGGTGGCTTCTGGGTAATGAGCTGGGCTTTGCCTAATGAAGCCTGACTCCTGCCCAGAGTGTGTGTGTGTGTGTGTGTGTGTGTGTGTGTGTGTGTGTGTGTGTGTGTGTGTGTGTGTATGTGTGTGTGTGTGTGTGAGTGTGTGTGTGAGTATAAGTTAAAGGTGTCTACACAAATGCACACACACACACACACACACACACACACACACACACACACATATACTGGTTTTTAAGTCTTATGAGGACATTAATCACAAAACCAGTTAAAATGTGGTTTACAGGGACCCACCCTTCCCTTTGGTCTAAATCAGTGGTTTTCAAACTTTTTCTATCATTCCTCACCTCAGAAGAAGGGGAAATTCCATGCCCCACCTGTCCCATATTACCCAAACAAAATGGTAATAAAATACCAATCAGGACGATCGTGATTTATTGACGAGGGTGGCGGGGAGGGGGGGGTTGGTGGCGAACGTAATTTGTTGGGGGGGGGGGGGTGTGGCGGCGGCGAATAGAGTTGTATACTCCAGGTTCAGAAAGTAAAAGTCCTCACCAGGATTTTGCTCAAGCTTGCTAGATTTTCTAATTAGTGCAATCCAGGTAAAATTAGTGGAATCAACACAATCCAGGAAGCCTGAGCAAAATCCTGGTGAGGACTTTTACTTTTTGAACCTGGATTATACAACTCTGGCGGCGAACGTAATCTGTAATCTGGGGGGGGGGGGTACAAATTCATTAAAGGGCCAAATCTAGCCCTGGTTCACACTGTTCCGCAGACATTTTAAACATCCATGCGCGCCCCACACTTTGAAAAACGCTGGTCTAAAGAAATATGGGTAACATCCAGTGTTGCGAATAACGCCGTTATTGGTAACAGCGTCATTTTGTCTGTAACGGGATAAAATAATTAATGATTTTTCCTGTCGTTACAATGCCATTGACGTTACTGGTCATTAAAAAAGGTGCATTACTATATATTGATATACTAACAGTAATGCGAGCGGGCCGCTGCCCAGGCTAGTGAGGAGTAACAGATCTCCATAGGTCACAGTTCTCGGTGTAACACCTGTTTAACTTAACAAGTCAGTAAGCGATTGGCTAAGGCAGCGTTATGGTAGCCAATCAGAGCCAGTGTTTTTACATTCGTGCCGAAGCACGCGAGTGACACGACACAAACGGAGAAGAGGCAGAAATGGCGAGTCAGGAGCAAGCCGAAGAAAAATGATCATTTTCAAGGTGGCGATATAAACATTATTTAAGAAAATACTTGAAGTTCCTGAATGTCTACCAGACTGGGTATTTGATTTATTTAATTAAGAATAGAGGTTTTATTGTTACGTTTACTTCTGTTGTGAACAAACCAGTTGTCTCAGGTTGAGAGAATTTAATTTAATTTGATAGGTGTAAATGCACTTTAAATAGTGTAACTGTTTACTTTTGCTTTTTTTTTTTTTTTTTTACAAAGATTTGGGATTTTAAAGGATTTTATCCTGCACTGGTCTGTTGATGTGTAATAAATATAGAAAGTTAAACACCTTTCTGACCTACTCATTTCAACTGACTGTGAAAACTGCTTTCTTATTCATTGTACATAACTTTTTTTTTTTTACTGTAATGCAAATAGTTACTTTCTCTGGTAACAAGTTACTTTCTCTGGTAACGAGTAATTCAGTTACTTTTTTGAACAAGTAGTGAGTAACTATAACGAATTACTTTTTTAAAGTGACGTTCCCAATACTGGTAACATCAAAAACATGTTTTTTTTTTGCAGAACATGAATATCACTTCATTTCTTCTAGACCAAATTAAACTCCGACCTTTTATCTGTCTAAGCATATTTTCTTACATTTGTCACTAAGATAAAAGGTGACTGGTCCACACAGATTTCATGGAGTATCAATAGGCTATCAAGATTAACACCATTATTATAGTGTGCAATATTGTAAAATAACATTAATTTAGCCATCAGTCTTTTATACTTGATCAAATGACTCAAACCCCTCAGAATTTCAAGCTATCTTCATCACTACCATCTATACAAGTAGCAGGTGTCGTGCTTTAGCAGCTGTTTGCAAAGAATGTTTTGACAAACAATTAAACTAGCTAGCCAGAACGATTTTGAAAGAGGAATGAAAGGTTTCTGCCTTCTTCCATGAGGGGTAAATACTTATTTCATGATTGTCATGATTATGTATTGGTCATGTTGTGTAATACACATGTAATGACACGTGTCTGTAGCGGCCTGTAGAGACTTCTCTGCTTTTCATCTAGTTTCCTCCAAACACATTGAATCTCTATAACCCAGTATCATCTTTCCCCAACCCTGCTAGGATTCATAAAGCTTCTTTCTAGTCTGAAGTGTGTTTGGCAATTTCTGTGTAGGTATCCCACAGAGCTCATAGACACCAACATAGACATCACAACACCAGCAACCTTATTTACCCACAGCGTTCATCACAAACCCCAACCACAGTGACAGGAGGACTCTGGAATTGCCAATCTGCTGTCCAGAAGGCTGACTTCATCTCAGCTCTTGCATCCCTACACTTCCTGGCTCTGACAGAAACCTGGATCACCTCAGAGAATCTGTAACTCCAGCTGCTCTGTCCTCTGCCTTCTCATCCACTCACTCCCAATGGCGCCTTGGCAAGGGTGGTGGCACAGGTCTACTGTTATGTCTGGAGTGGTGTTTCACCCAACTTTCCTTCTCAGCTCTTTTAATCTCTTCTTTTGAGTGTCACGCTATCACTATATCCTACCTCACTAATCCACATAATTTATTGCCCTCCAGGTTCCCTTTAGAACTTCATTGACAAACTTGATACCCACATCAGGGAATTCACTATTGAAGCAAACCCACTCATTCTCCTCCGTGACTTCAACCTACTACATTCCTCTTGCATTCTTCCATTGCTGTCATCATTTGACCTCATCATCAACCTGTCTCCTCCGACTCACGTTCTGGGTGTGGTCTTTACACGAGCCACCGGAACGTAGGATATAACAGTCACTCCCCTTTCACCTCTCAGACCATCACCTTCTATACTTCCCTTTCTCCCTCCCTGCCATTTCCACCAACACTTCCTCCATACATTCTTCTTACTTCAGTCCAAAATGATCTTGTCCTCCATTCCAAACAAGGAATACCTTTCCCAGCCCCGTCGACAGGGGGGGGGACAACCGGGTCTGTTGTCCCGGGCCCCAGGGCCAGAGGGGCCCATAAAAGAGCCCAACAATTTATTTTTTATTTAAAGTCTATAATTTTTAATAATCTTGAAATCTTTCATTAATATAAAATTCTGTACTCAAAATAAGCTCAATGGCTAAAAATATATGTTTTTTACCTATCTGCATATTTTCCATTAAGTGCATACACCCCCGCCTCCCACTGAAAAATGGTTTGATCCAGCACCGTAGCCGGCTGGGACCTGCCAAACAGTGGGAAATACAGTGGTGGATAGTAAACAAAAATCTGGAGCGCAGAAAAGAAAGGAAAAATATTTACCTGACGAATTTTAATGTTGCATTGTGTTCCACGTTTGAAAAGTGCTAAAGTAGGCTAAAGTACTTGAAAATACTTGAAACTGTAACTACTTTGTTTCACAAACTGTTTGACTGAACAGTTCTCTTGTATTACGTTAACAAATACGAGCCTCTTGTAATTCCAGGATGAAACATGAGAGAACGTGAAGACGTTAAGATTTGGCGTTTTGAAAATGAATAACCATTAAATAATGTGATTAAAAAAGCGAATTATTTCGAGTATATGTATAAATATTTAACTTAATTAAGTTTAACGTTCTGGGAAATATTGAAATGGATCTTTAAAGTAACGTACAAGTGCTTTAATTCACCTTATAGAGGTGTATGAGTCCTGCAAACATGACTTTGTTCATTGCGCTGAAGCGTGGCGCACGCGAAGTTACAAAATTCAAGAGGTGCATGATCTCGCAAATCGACAGCGCGTGAGGCCCTCGCGCACGGGCGCGTCATTTTCCCCACGCGGGCCCTCGCGCCGCTCGCGACGCGTCAAGTATAAACCAGTCAGCTGTCAGAAACAGCTTTGATGTGTGGCTATATTATATACTATATGACCTAACACAAGAATTGTCTGCTACAGAGGAAATTCAAATGACCTAAGCGGGCGGGGGGCACATGAAACTTTCTTGTCCCGGGCCCCAGCAAGACTGTCAACGGGCCTGACCTTTCCTCTCTACGCTCTTTTTGTCACTCAATCGCCTGTGCCCTTCATTGCCAGGCTTATAGGATCTGTCTCATCTAGCCTCGGCTAACGGAGGTACTACTCAGCCGCAGGAGAGTACTAAAGGTGGTGGAAGAAAAGTCACCTAGATTCAGATACCAGCTCATATCAGTCTCTCCTTTCAAAGTTCTCTTTAGAAGTCGCACCAGCAATGTTGGCCTACTAAAGAGAGAAATTTGAGTCACCTGCATCCAACCCATCCAAGCTATTCAGTACTTTTTCTTTTCTTCTTAACCCTCCCCCTCCATCCTCTCTTACTCCTGAGGATTTTGTCATCTTCTATGAAGAGACGATTGCAGTAGTCCATCTGTTCATTCCCCCAGTTCCCACCCTTCCCACTAGTATCTCTAACCCAACACCCAAGTCCCTGGCTTCTTTCTCCCCCCTCTCCTCAAGGAGGATCCATCAACTGACTTCCAGCAATCCTACTACATGCCCACTGGATCCAGCCATCAACAACTCCTTTGTTTTGGGACATGTACCATGTTCACGATGGCAAGGGCAGAGGAGGTCTTTGCATAGAGGTGTGGCTAGGCAACTGCCTTGGGCCCCTCCCACTGCAACCCACTGTAGGGGCCCCCTGATTAAGCCAGGTTCACACTACACGACTTTTCAGTCGTCAAGTTTTTGTGCCGTTCGCACTAAACGATTGGTTGTGCTGTAATCGCGAGTCTTTTAGTTGTTGTGGCTTTCACACTACATGACTGATCGGCGACGCGGGTTCACGAATTACACGACTGGGAAATCGCCGACTCATCTGGCTGCCGTCCAAAAACACGAGAACACAAAAACGAAACTCTTGCGAGAACCAGCAACACCACATAGAAGAAAAAAACAATGTGTACTCCACATTTTCGTTATTTTTTTTTTACCGTTTAAACACTCCATAGTCCCAAGTTGCCAGAATTATTTCATCTCTCCGTTGCAGTGAACATAGATATAGTCAATCGCACTATTTCTCCAGTGCTGTCACAATAACTTAAACACAGTGTTGTAGTAAAGTTGTAAGAAAGGTGAGGATTTTGTGTGTTTGCTGGGTTACTGTTTTGAAAGCATTCTTGAAAGTTTTTTTACATTCTTCAGAGATATCTTCAGCGGTGCCGCGGTTCTCTCTCCGCGTTCCCATTGGCTGTAGCTAGACGCTGTTCCCACTGGCTGTAGCTAGACGCTGTTCCCATTGGCTGTAGCTAGATGCTGCTGTTGACTCAGTCGCCGACTGGGCTAGATATTAAACATGCTAGATATCTGCCGGTCGTCTGCGATGAGTCGGCGACCACTCGGCGAGCGTCTTTCAGCAGTTCACATTGCACGACTGAGCGAGCGCCGAGTGATGCCCAATTTGCCTCCGACCACAGTTTCTGCCGGCGATCTACAAAAAACAGTCGGCGACTGAAAAACCAGCCTAAAATCGTGTAGTGTGCACCTGAACTTATTTCTCGCATATTAATGTTGATGGGCCCCCTAGCTAAATTTGCCTTGAGCCCCCAAATTGCTAAGTCCGCCACTGGGCCCGGGTGGTACCTACAGTCCCTGACATAAGTTCTGATGCTTATCCATGTTGTGGAAACAAAAGCTTATAACCTGACTTTAAATTCATCGATTGGTTTTAGAAATGACTCAAATGAAAGCTGAAATCCTTCCAAATGAGATTTAATTTACGATATTGATCATTTAATGAACACAGGTCAGATTTTGGCAAGACAAAAGTTTTGTCACCCACAGAAAGTAAGGTGAAAATCAAACAAATAATTCACTTCATATACAAATATATGCTTCATAACACTGGTGAATGACGTTGTGGTGCTATTAGAGCCATATGTAATATTTTGTGTGACTTCCATGAGCTTGAAGAACCGCATCCATTCAATTTAATTCCTCTGTTGCACTCTATTCACTGGCTTCCAGTAGTAGCACACATCAGATATAAAACCTTGATGCTTGCCTACAAAGCCAGAAATGGACTAGCCTCTCCCTAAATCAGGGGTGCCCACAAGTTTTCAGCTTGCGAGCTACTTATAAGATGACCAAGTCAGAAAGGTGATGAACGTAAATTGTTGAGGGGTGGCGAACGTAATTTGTTGACAGAGGGGTGGTGAACGTAAATTGTTACCGGGGTGTTGTATATATATACAACCGTCAGTGCAGATGGACGATAGCCTGTCATTCATCCACTACTTTTTAATGTCATGCGATCTACCCATATTCCTTCGCGATCGACCGACACTTCCGAACAATCGCGATCGACGTAATGGGCACCCCTGCCCTAAATTATGTCCACGGTCAAAACCCGATCACACTTACCATCAAGATACCATCATCATTGCTAGTTACCAGTGGACTACGTTACTGAAATGATGTGTTCAAGATAGTCTGTGACATGAACTACAGCTTCAGAAAAAGATATCCCTCGAGACCACAGTTTTGTCATACTCTATACCAGGGGTCACTCTATAGCAGGGGTCACTCTATACCAGGGGTCGGCATCCTTTGAAACATGGAGTGCCAACTTCAACATTTCTAGTCAATGAGTGTGCCACTATCAACAATATCAATCAAATTTCATTTATATAGCTCACAAAGCAGCTTTACAAGTGCCAAGTCCTAGCCCCCAGTGAGCAAGCCAAGGGCGACAGTGGCAAGGAAAAACTCCCTAGTTTTTTTTGCATGAGGAAGAAACCTTGAGAGGAACCAAGACTCAGGGGGGGAACCCATCCTCCTCTGGCCGACACCGGTCACCATGTCAACAACAACAATTTAGACAGAAAGACATAAAAGAAAAGGAAAAGATGTAATAATGTTAAAAAAAACACACAAACTACGGGAATATGTTCTACAAATTTGGAATTTAATTTTACATAGACAATGTGCTTTACAAATAAAATTATTATTATTATTATTATTATTATTATTATTAATCATAACCCTAACCCCATGCAGATAACCTCTAGTCCCGGAACTGGACCTTAGACACACCCTACATTTCTCCCATTACACCACAATTATTATTATTATTGTTATTATAGGCCTAGGCATGCATAACAAATGAAACGGCCAGAGCATTTTATATAAGCAAACAGCAACGTGTTTAACTAACTGCCATACCTAGCCACGGCACGTTTAACGGCTTCGGCTCTTTCGGCGGGGTCTTTATACGTCTTGTCATGTTTTGTCTCGAAATGCTTCTTAATGCTGGAAGTTCGGCACACAACGTTGTCATAGCACAGTGTACACACAGCACGATCTTTGACATACACAAAACCATAGTCTTCCGTCCAGGGCTGAAATGCCCTCGCTTTGTTTTTTTAACCGGAGGCTCTGTCATCTCTTGTAACGCTATCAGGTAGGTTAACTGATTTTGGTTAGGCTAAATTTAAACATGGCTCTGTGGCGGGAGCTGAGTGCAGAGCGTTGAGGAGCGATTTCAATTGGAGGATCGTGCTCTGTCTGAGATTTTTAATTATTATTATTTTTTGCTGATGCTGGTCCAGCGTGGCGTGTGCCAGTGATTATGCCTCGACGTCCCAGTGGTGGCATGCGTGCCATAGGTTGCCGACCCCTGTTCTATACACATTAACATTAGGTGGATGACATTAACGTTCACTGATAAACCTCTGTAGCTTCCTTGTAAACCATGGAGTGCTTATAAAACAGGTATGTGTTCCACACAACCTGGCACACACAAACTCCCAGCAAAGTTCCAATAAATGAAGTCAGAAGGTTCCTGTCACACACATTGATACACATGGATCTTCCTTAAACACAAGCACTATGAGATATCCACTCACTGTTCTCATTAAACATAGTGTTCACTCAAAACAGGTCAAGGTCAAACACAACTTCAAACACATATTAAGAATTTAACCAGTACAACACTTAATGTTGTGGGAACTTCCATTAACTGAACACTTAAGTACTGCTAGTTGAAGCAGGAGTTCATAATCTTACATCATGATTATAGGTTTCTCTTCCTCAGGGCCCATAGCAGAGTGAATAGAATCACACAAATGTTTATTTTACTCTGACAAAATAAATAATTTTCTTTACAGCTGATGTTTCACATTGCATATCTGAACAAGCTATAAGTTTCTGAATGGCTGGAGTGTGTTTTGACGAGTTCACTTAATTCACAGCACAAACAATGCAAGACCAACTGTGTTATAAAAATACGCTGGTTAAGAAAAAAGTGTTAGTGAAAGTATATGACAGTAAATAAGAGATGGGTTTATCTAATTAGTGTTGGATATTAACCAGTGATGACCAAATTAATGACCCATACAAACTAACAAGGGGATTTAATTCATTCTCATCTCAACTATCACTCACACTAAAAGCCCTTTAGGTAGGTAGGTAGGTAGTAGGCCTGTGTTGAAAAAATCGATTTTCCGATTCAGAATCGATTCGCATATGATGATCTGATTATCGATTCGTACGTCCAAAGATCGATTTTTTAGTGAACTTTTACCCCCGCCTCGTCACTGAATTCACGCAGGCGTGCTCGGTCTAACTAACTGTAAAACGACTTGGCGTCGGACAGTGTCGGTAACGACGATAGTCAAATCGGAAATCTAAAAACAGTAGGACAGTTTATCCAGTGTTTTTTTTAACTGACTATTTACAGTTAGTCCGTGTCACTGACCGTTTACCCAGTGTTTTTACAGTTTAAAAAAAGTTAAAAATGTTCTTGTAACGTTGGGCGCAAGGCGATGGACGAGACAGAATCCTTTGCACTTTCCAAATCGTTACGTTTATTACATTTACCAAAGCGCAGACAGCGCACATAAAACACGTTTACATAGAACATGTGTGACTCAAACAACGACGAGCACAGGACGCTGCGCGAGCGCAAATTAAATAGACAAACCACATCAACCCCACGTGATTACGAGACGAGCCACAGGTGAGGACTATCACAAGACGCACCCGCACCCACGGAGATACACCGACGTAGACGATTAGACGCAGACGACGTTAACACACCCAAAACGGAGGGGTCGGGGACCATAACGTGAGAGTTCTGTTCTTATATTCTCACTTTAAAGAAAAATACATGTTTACATTTTATACTTTCAGTTTATTAAGTGTGAGCACTTTTAAAATAAAAATGCATTTGGTAGCAACAGCTTTTGGGTGAATTCTTAATTATTTCAATCATAATAATAATGCACTGGTTAGTGTCCCAGTAGGAGCCCACTGTTGCAGATATAGACACCTTAAAGATGTCCTCTGTTTATTGTCCTGGATTACCTTTTCTGAAGGTAGATTTATGATGACCCTTTTCACCAGTCTTCCAGCCATCAGTAACTACCAGTAACTATTTGCTGATTAATATCGATATAATACTAGTTTTAACATGTTGCTTCTGTACACAGTCAGGAAACAGCTCAAATACATTTTTAATAACACTAAACCCTGAATTGGATCGAATCGGATCGAATCGATTAAATCGGATTAAATCGAAAAAAAATCGATTCTTAATCTTCAGAATCGGATTCGGATCGATTCTTGGAATTTGAATCAATACCCAGCCCTAGTAGGTATGTATATACTTTATTTTGCAGCCAGTAGCAGTTACACAATACAACAGAGTAGTACAAATAGTGTCGGACTTAGCAATTTGGGGGCTCAAGGCGAATTTAGCTAGGGGGCCCATCAACATTAATATACGAGAAATAAGTTAGCTAGTTAGGGGGCCCCTACAGTGGGCTGCAGTGGGAGGGGCCCAAGGCAGTTGCCTAGCGAAGCCTCTATGCAAAGACCGCCTCTGAGTACAAATCACAGTAATAAAAGTGGTACAGTATAAACAAAAAGAAGTACTGGAAGTACGTACAATCACGGTCGTAAAAAATACAACTATAGAGGTGCAAAAAAATTTAACTATAACTTATGACATTCACAAACAATACAAAGACTATACAAGTGTGCAAGTATCTCGACCAGAGATAATAGGTAGTGCAGTAAAAGGGAAATTCGGTACAACTGAAACGTATGTATGTGCGATTGACACAGCTTCTAGTCAATTACAGCTCGAGTAGCCAGATTAAAGCCCAGCCAATCAGAAGTCGCAAATCTTAACACTGAGACCACATAGGAGTGTCTCCGGTACCAGCCTACAGGGGCACTATATTAAATTCTGAGTTAAAACTGTGTTAAGGTTAAGCGACTTTCATGGTTCTCTGGTGTATAAGGACGCAAAAAATTTACAGGGAGATTCTCTCAGTATGTTCAGACCATTTACAGTATTGGAATTATGAGCACACCGGCTGTGTCCTCATAAACCCAAATGTCCTCATAATGTGGTACATAATCAGGTGAAAAAGCTTTGTAAACCACAAAAACCAACGCGCGCACACACACACACACACACACACACACACACACACACACACACACACACACACACACACACACACACACTCTCACGGTTGGCTGTGACTAATTTGTGCTGTAATATTTTGTATATTGGGTCAGTTATTGTACATTGGTGCAGACATTGTACAATGGTTCACAGTCATCCTCAGTAGCAGTCAGTACTGTAGAGCGCCACCTACTGGGTGGAGGTGTGTGTGTGTGTATGTGTGTGTGTGCATGCGTAAATGCATGTGTGCGCACGTGCATGTGTGCGTGCTTGCATGTGTGTATGCGTGTGTGTGTGTGTGTGCGTGTGTGTGTGTGTGTGTTCATGGCCTTTGTGCGTTTGTGATTTGGGTAGGTTTAGTCTTGGTACTAGTCAGTACTAAACCTGCTCTGACTAGACTGAGACAGAGAGACAGAGTGAGAATGAGAGAGACAGAGATAGAGTGGGAGTGAGTGAGAGTGAGAGTGTGAGAGTGTGAGAGTGAGAGAGAGAGTGAGAGTTAGAGAGAGAGAGAGTGAGTGTGTGTGTGTGTGTGTGTGTGTGTGTGTGTGTGTGTGTGAGAGAGAGAGAGAGAGAGAGAGAGAGAGAGATAAAAACAAATCTCACATTGACAGTATGTCTTGACTCCTACACTCCTTAAGGTTTGGGTGTATTATAAAGTCTCCAGTGCCACACACAAACATTCAAACACACACACACACACACACACCTTCACCTTTTGCTGTAGCTGCTGTCAGCATGTGTCATGTTCACTCTCTAATGTATTCTTTGCACCAGGAAAACTGTTCATCATCTTTCTCTCTGACAGAACTCTCTCTTTCTGTCTTTCTCTCTTTCTCTTTCTCTCTCTCTGTCACTCACTCAATCACACACACACACACACACACACACACACACACACACAAATTACAATAAAGGAACAAAGCATCTTGGGGAAAATAATGTGTATTAGAGACCAGAGAGAGTTCAAGGTTACTTGGGTTCCATTTTCTTTTAAAGGAAATTACCCGTCTCGTTTAAGTGTTCATGTTCACTTAAACCTCTGTTCACCTTGTGGGTCATAAGTCATCTATTACTCAGACTTAAGAGAGACTTAAGATGTCTGTTGTGGGATGGTTGCAGTATTTATACATCCCCCAGCGTGCTTCTTATTGAGATGGTGATCTCATAGTTTCCAAGGTGACAGGCATTTGATTGGCACATGTGGAAGAGGCAGAGGTCAGAGGGGATGAGAGTAATGGATCAGATGGAAAGTTGATGGCATGATTTCAGAATAATATGACTCACCTTTTGAAGTATGAGTGCTCTATTTGTGATTGTACATATTATATATTTCTACTTGAAATCCTTTTGTAACGTATTTTTCAATCTTTGTATTTTGTGCCAGACACTTCAAATGGATGATTAGTGTTTCCATCGTTTTTAGTTCTTACATACAGCAGTCATTCTAAGATTATTTCTTTCTTCTAAACTGATCTATCTTTGCCATGTCTTGAATTGTGCATTATTTCGAAAATCGTTTCACTCTCATGAAATCTACTTCATGTGTTCTGTTTACAAGAGGGAGAGCGTGTTGATCGAGTGTATGACAAAGAGTGAAAGACAAGAAAGAAATGACGTGTTCAGGGGCGATCAACAGGGGGCGTACTTGGAGTGCTCTCTCATTGTAACTGTTTATCATTGGAAAGACGAACACATCGGTAATGCCGTTTGAATGGCATAACGGTTTTATCTAAACGCTGATAACTTTTATCTCGTTTCCCCTTTAACTCTCACATTTGGGGCGAGACTTAAAACGTCTGGTTGTGGTACTCAGTTGGCAGAATAGGCACCCTCAGGCATCAACACGCTATAGTATCTAAATGAGCTTCTTACAGAGTTGCTGCCAGCTACACAAGCTTATTAACAGCATATGGGTCCGTGTGTCTGTGTGTGTGTGTGTGTGCGTGCGCGCGTGTGTGTGTGTGTGTGTGTGTGTGTGTGCGCACGTGAACGTGTGTGTTCTTCATGCGATGTGTCCCAGCAGGGTTACATTGGCCCTAGTGTGTGTGAATGATTCTTGACCTGCACGTGAGAACGGCCCGTGAAGACCGTGAAGGCCCTAGACCTCATTAGAAGTTCCAGAGTGTTCCAGCTGGGCGCCAGTCACATGATTTTGCTGTGATTTACTTTTTGTTGTCTTCTTTTCTAACCTGCTGTGCCTTTCACGGTCTAGTGTGTTCATTAGGAGACTTTTTAAAGAGGACATGTGACGTTATATTAACGTTACATTGCCCAAATTCTTCCTTCAATGTCATCCTTATTGAAGGTGCAAGTGAGAAAATTTAGTGGTGTATGAAATATAGTCCAGAAACTATATATCTAGAAAGAGAGTCATATGTATCTAATATACACAGCATCGGCTTTCTGGCAGTAGCCATATACACTATATTGCCAAAAGTATCCACTTCCCTTCCTTGACTCACACATGAGATTAAGTAACATCCCATTCCTAATCCGGAGGGTTCAATATGACGTTGGTCCACCCTTTGCAGCTAGAACAACTTCAACTCTTCTGGGAAGGCTGTCCAGAACGTTTAGGAGTGTGTTTATGGGGATTTTGGATGCATTTGTGAGGACACATTCTGATGTTGGATGAGAAAGCCTGGCTCTCAGTCTCTGCTCTAATTCATCCCAAAGGTGTTCTATCAGGTTGAGGTCAGGACAGTCAAGTTCATCCACACCAAACTCTGCAATCCATGTCTTTATGGACGTTGCTTTGTGCACTGTGCACAGTCATGTTGGAAGAGGATGGGGTCAGCTCCAAACTGGTCCCACTAAGGGGCTAAGCCCAGCTCCTGAAAAACACCACCAGACTTTACATTTGGCACAATGCAGTCAGATAAGTACCATTTTCCTGGCAATGCCAAACCCAGACTCGTCCATCAGACTGCCAGACGGAGAAGCATGATTCGTCACTCCAAAGGCTTTGCATTGCACTTGGTGATGTATGGCTTAGATGCAGCTGCTCGACCATGGAAACCCATTACATGAAGCTCTCTGCGCACTGTTCTTGAGCTAATCTGAAGGCCACATGAAGTTTGGATGTCTGTAGTGATTGACTCTGTAGAAAGTTGGCGACCTCTTCGCACTATGTGCTTCAGCATCCGCTGACCCCACTCTGTCAGTTGCTGTAGTTCCTAAACACTTCTATTTTCTTATAATACAGCTGACAGTTGACTGTGGAATATTTAGTAGCGAGGAAATTTCATGCCTGTATTTGTTACACGTGTAGCATCCTGTCACAGTTCCACGCTGGAATTCACTGAGCACCTGAGAGCGACCCATTCTTTCACAAATGTTTGTAAAAACAGTCTGCATGCTTAGGTGCTTAATTTTATACACCTGTGGCCATGGAAGTGATTGGAACACCTGATACAGATCATTTGGATGGGTGAGCGAATACTTTTGGCAATATAGTGTATGTCACTCTGTCATGTGTTCCTGTAGCTACTTTCATTAGCTTAATTCCTTTCATTCATTCATTCTTTCATTCATTCATTCATTCATTCATTCATTTATCCGACTCTCTCCTTCTCCCCAGAGCCAGGAAGAAGGCCAAGCCCCTCAACCTGAAGATCCACAGCAGTGTGGCGGGGAGCTGTGAGAACCTCCCCACGCAGCGCTCGCCCCTGCACTCCGAGCTCTCGCTACGCTCCTTCTTCTTCCCCAGCCTCGTGCCCTCCACGCCGCCCGTGCACGCCGAGACGCCCTCCGCCAGTACGTAGCCGCTGCAGACACACCACACGCCCGCGTGCAGGTCCCTTTACGTCCAGCTTTCACCCCGTGAGTCCACAGCTTTTTAAGCTCACTAAAAGGGCTCAGTGCTTGTTGCACTGGTTCTCAGCCGTGCTAGCGGTGACATGATGATGAGGTATCACAGGAATTAAGACCTTGTGGGTGTCAGTCGCCAACACTCTGAATTCATGACACAGCCTCCTCAAATGGGACACCCAGTGGTGGGCTTCAGCACATGCCCGTCCATATCCCACGATGCACGGCTGCGGTCGGCCTCTCTGTCAGGGGCCCCAGAGGAGGGGCGGTTAGAGTGCTAATGAGGGAGCTAGGGTGTGAGGGAACTGGGATTGATGCCGTGGGGGGTTGTGCTGGTCCGGAGCGCTCGGCTCATGGAGTGGGAAGGTTCCAGTGCCACCAGTGGGTCCAGTATAAGATGATCCCATACACAAGCACACACATGCTCACACACCTACACACGTTGTATGGGACAGTTTGGAATCAGACTGTGGCAATTTTGGGACTGTGTGACATTTCGTAACCAACTCCGACATCAGTCTTATTATTTACGGTATCCACAAACACCTGTATGCACACTGAAGATGTGGGGATCTTGGGGGGCAATGTCTTAGGAAGACAGAAGAAACAGTATAAAAATAGTTTGGGCTTTGTGAATGTGTCTGAGATGTACAGTATAACATCAATCTTAAAACACATAAAACTCCCCTGTTTGGAGCCTCTTAAAAATTGGAACCAGTGATAGATGTAACCACCTCGGTTAGTCAGGGTTCTCTAAGAAAGACCTCTCACATTAGTGCTTGTTTTCAAAAGGAACATCAAAAAAGAATTAATTTGATTTAGATGAATTCCTGATCAACTGCCTACTCCAAAGTAATGGAGTAATCTCATTGGACCAGTACTGTGTCTGTAGTGGTATTATGCATGCTCCAAGACTACCCCTGGATCTCTAAGACTACCCCTGGATCTCTAAGACTCCCCCTGGATCTCTGGGGCTGAATGATGGAGCATTAACCCAGCTATGGGAATGTCAGCAGCATCTGCTGCGTGTCCCTGCAGGCGATCGATCGATGTATATGGCTGAAACTTCTGAATGAGTCTTCTGAATGAGAGATTACCCAAGCAGTTGTTGAATTAGGTTTTAAAGTTTGGAGAGGTCGCACACCCAAGCAGTTCTTGAATGTTAACTTCAAGAGTTTGGAGATATCATGCATCCAAACAGTTCTTGAATGTTCACTTCAGGAGTTTGGAGAGGTCACACATCCAAACAGTTCTTGACAGTTCGGTTCTAGAGTTTGGAGAGACTAAACATCCAAACAGTTTTAGAACGTTAAGTTCTAGAGTTTATCAGCAAAGCTTTGAATTGTAGAGTATGAGGAACTAAGAATGCATTTGGGAAACTAGAGCCAAGAACTGAAGTTTAGGTGAGTGTGCCTGACACCTTGTGACCCATCTCCAACTAATTATTTCTAAAGTTTGCCTTTGGCACAGTTAATTGTGTGACTACACGGAGGCGGCTTTGTCACTGCGGAGAAGCGTGTGCTGCTTTGAATTCTCAGATAAAGGGACGAGTGTCTTTGCTACAGGTGCATGGTGGCTGTGGCGAAGCCTCCAGCCGACTTGCAGAGAGGAAGCAGGAGGCTTTAAAGTCCTCTCCGTAAACGGGTTCTTTTGAACGGGATCTTTTGAATAGCAGGCAGGTTTGCTGGTGGAAGGGGCGGAGCATGTGCGGTAAAGCCTAAAGCTCCAATCCTTCAGTCTAATGATCTCAATACCTCTGGCTCTCACACTATGCTCTGTTGCTGTAATCCTCTCTGATCCTCTCTGCACGCACACCAACCTGTTCTTTACAGAATTTCAATTACAGTACTTGGATTTTAGAAACTCTGGCCAATTTGATAGTGTTTTGAATGTGTAATTTGTTCTTTTAAAACCAGAAAATCCCTTGTTTAATGTCCGAACTTAAATGTATTAGGAAGAAAACACACAAAAAAGCCTCTGGTGTTGGGAGACTTATGTAAGGTTTGACCATATTTCAAAACCTTATCTTTTGCAGTGATTAGAGAATATTAATGAAAATACAGCAACATTAAAACGTGACTACAACATCTGGTGCTAAAGCAAAGGACTGTTTACCCTGGTAAATGTATTATTTAAAACTCATATTCAAATGTTTCATGAGTGTGTTCTCCTGTAATTATCCTGACTTTTAAAGTTTGCAAAGCTCTGTCCTTTTAAATTAGCTTTTGAAATCGTGACCTGCAATAAACCACTATTTCAGCGTAAACACTGCGTTCCTTCAGTCTTAACGGGTCCAGTACAGATTAATCTTCCTAGTTGTATGTTGTACCATATGTACGATGTACACTAATGTAGTTTTATGTTGTACCAAATTTACTCTGATATAGGTTTTTGACAGAGTCCAATGTGTCCTGAGGTTACATTTATTCTAATGTTTAATTTATAACCGTGAGTAATTCTGAGCCATTTTCTGAGCCAAACATCATTATTTCTACAACTGCATACCACTCACTCCTAGACATTTCAAATGAATGTCGTACTCTTGCCTTGAAGCTATCCGCTGCAATAAAATGTGAAGCTGTAAGCCATATTTAAGACATTCAGTGTAATTCAGTTGAGGTTTAGGTAAGGATTGAACCTAAAAGTGGGTAATATAAAATTAACTTATATTCACATAATTCTGATCTTACTCTTCACTTAACTGTTCCAGGAAAACAGCACCTAAGGGGTTGTCATAGAAACAAGCAAGCAAGAGATTTGGTTATATCAGAACATCAGAATTATGCACACACACCCCCCTCCACCACCACCACCCCATGTCACATGATTTTGTTTACTCAGTCGATATCCAGTTGGAACAAGTAAGCAAGGATCATCCTTGGACATTTCATCTGTTTCTCTTGAAAGAAATGTGTTTCAAGTGCATGAACATTATCTCAAACACTCACCGACACATCTCTGCAAGTTAGGCAGCAAATATTTACTTTGCACTGTGTACAGTGTTAATATCAAACACTCTGTTAACTAACAGAGACATATATGTTCAATTCGTCCTCTCCAGGACATTCCACCATTTCCTGAATCAGGGTCTTTTCTTGCTCTGACCTGCTTATCAGAGTGAGAGTCGCCACCCTAATGACCTCAGAGATGAGTGAGGATTAGATTAGCAGGACATGTCATGTGATTCAAGTCCAGCACAGAGGGACTGGGGAGCAGAAGCAGGAACTGCTGTTTGTTTTCATTCTCAGAAGACTAGACAGCCTTCGTATGTGGTGCCGTGACCCCATTCGCCAAAATGGGCGTGAAGCTCACTGGAAATCAGTTGCAGTGAAAAAGATGCAGTACCTGGAAGTTTTGAGCTTTAGTTAATTTTAACTGTAGCACAGTAATTTATGACATGAGATAATACATGATGAATGATGTAGTTGGTGGTGTCTAGGGAGGTACGATATGACCACAGTATCGTATCGTAATACAGGCTAAATTCTTATCCATATAATGACACATAACACAATTTAGCATTTTTTTCAGTTATTTCAAAGAAAATATAAAATGTCACTTTTTTGTACAGAAACCTGATCCTGGTCAAACCTGATACTGGCAAGGTCTACCTAAAAGAAGTGTATACATGTTACAAAATGCACACATGGATCACTTTCATAGCAAAATAAATGATAAAGCTTTATATAAAATGCTTTTTTGTATAGACATTAGATATGTATTCATCTTTATATCACAAAGCCCCAGTGGGCCTGAAGGGTGACTCTACAAAAGATGCTAAGCACTAACTTGTGTCTTGGCAGTTTTTTACACATTATAAATTGTGTTGACTCACATTGCGTTGGAATCACCAAATTTAGTCCTGAGGATTAGGCCAAAAGCAACAACCCCACCTTGGGATTACGGAGGTGACCTCTGACCCTTGGGATTATGGATGTGACCCCTGACCCTTACATGAATGCCTGTCTCTGATCCTTTGTTTCTCACCCCTGTGAGACATGCTTAGTTCTACACTCACACAGCAGAGGAGATGTACACTGACACATAGGGGATCTCACCAAACTGAGGCTCAGAGGTGAGGGTTAACATAGGGGTCAGAGGTGAGGGTTAACATAGGGGTCAGAGGTGAGGGTTGTGTTTGTATGATGTATGCTGGCTTCACTGAGGTTCAGTGCTCCATGCCTGTGAAATGTCTAAGAGTGAATGGTAGACAGTTGCAGTAATGTTTGAATGTGAATGAAAACATTCTCATAGTTTTTTTTTTTGTGGTTGAGAGTTGTACTGTGGGGGTGTGTGGGGGTGTTTGTCCTGTGTCTTCAGGTTCCTAATCATAAACAAATGGATTATAATTGACCAGAGACTTTCTTTCAATTAGATGAATGTCCCTGTGGCCTGACAGGGCTGTAGGAGGCAAACATGGTTATTGTCTGACTGATTCTGTTCAGGGTTCATTGGGTTTCCTCCATTTGAGTGATTACAGAAGTCCACCGATTACAATAATTCTGTGTAATTGTTGCCTGTTTATTCAGGACATGATTTCTGAGTGGGAGAAGGTTCTGTGTACCATGTGTCTCTCAATAGCTTTTTGCTCTTTGTTTTTGTTAGAGATTTTAGCGAGAGGGTTTCAAGGAGAGATTTATAGAGATTTGATAAGTAATGGCTTTGTTTCATGTTGTTTTGATGAGAAATGGAAAACCTATTGTGTTTTTTGAAGGTCTTATAGTTTTTGCCAATTTTTTGATTTGTTAACTGTGTGGTTTGCATAAGAAAAAACACACACGCTACTGTGAAAATTTGAACTCAGTTAATACATTGATTTTGCTGTGTTCTCAGCTTCCATGCTGCATTGGATGTTTGTATGAAGGTTTTTAGCCTTCCATTATGAATTTTTAAAGCATGTTTCCTCTTGTGTCCCCGTGGTGTGAATATTCCCATTCCAAATGGTGTAATCTGTTTCTGATGCTGTAAAAGTTGTAAGTTATATGCTGCTTTTTTGTGTCTCTCCTCTTTTTCCTCTCCTCCTCCACCTTGGTTTATCGCTCTCCCCAGATACACTGTCAGTTCCTCGCTGGTCTCCTCAGATTCCTCGTCGAGACCTGGGCAACTCCATTAAACACAGGTACCTTCTTATGTGTCTGTCTGACTGCCAATTAAGCAGAGGTTAATTGTATGCTAATCACAAAAAATATGGGGCAATCATTGCACCCCATTTAGTGAAGCTTTCTTTCTACTTGTTGTTTTGTTAAACTATAATGAACCATGGTTTTCCAATAGTCTCCTGTTCCACTAGCCAACCCACAGACCATCTGACAGTTTCTCTGTGCTTTCTCTGTTATACGCTTAGCCCACTGAATTGATTTCCACTGCCTTGTTGTTAGGCAATCAATGGTATCATTACTGTAAGTTAAGAACTCCCTTTAACCTCCCTGCCCACCAGTGACTCCCAGCTTTGACAAGCTTGTGGTTCTGAAATCCACATTTTCTTTTGGCATTTCAAGCAGTGGACGACATGCTCTAAAATGGAATCCTAATGGACCAGTCAAAAGCCTCAAAACGAATTGTTGTGAAAAACTAGTGCCAGCCATCGGTGAATTGGCTCTGACTGTGAATTGGAATGTACAGACTGTGTTAATGGCAAAATAATAGCATTTATCATTCAGTCATAAATGCGCACTACAACTCTGTGTGTGTGTGTGCGCGCGTGTGTGTGTGTGTCTATGTGTGTGTGTGTCTATGTGTGTGTGTGTGTGTGTGTGTATGTGAGTGTGTGGGTGGGTGTGTGTGTGTGTGTGTGTGTGTGTGTGTGTGTGTGTGTGTGTGTGTGCGCGTGTGCGTGTGCGTGTGCGTGTGCACATCTACCTGCATGAGTGTCTGTGGTGGAGTGGTTTCAAAATGTCAGACCAATTAAAAGGAACGTCTGTCTGCCTCCCTTGACCGTCTGTGTGTGGACTGACTGGTTCTTCTACACAACACTGATCTCAGAGGAAAATATGGCAGAGAGAAACCTGCCGTTTCTCTGATTAAAAAACTAGAGGCATACGGGCTATTTAGCAGACATTAAGGCAAAATGTGGGCATTACAGCTGTCCAAAATAACATATCAATACCCATTTCACATGATAGAGTTTCAAAAGAGATGTTTTGAAGTTCTGTGTTTTGTTAATATAGCTGTCACTCAGCATGAACAACTAATCTTTACGATTGATTCTTTGTTGAGCAATTTATTAGAAGAGCTAATCACCTCAGAAGGCTTCAGTAGAGATTATGAGGACCAAGTTTACACACACTGTGTCAGTAGAGACCCAGTCAGAAAAAAATGCCTGAAACAAACATTTGGTTTGTTTTACATTTTGTGTACTTTCAGTTTTCTGGATCAGAACACTGAATTAGCTTTCATCATGACAGAGTGCAATTTTCTATAGCTTAGAAAAATCAGCATGGCTGATACCGGCATGACTGTGATAAGGTCTGGGACCAGCTGCAAAACCACAGCAGAGTCCCCTGACAGGGTCTCCTTCAAACCCACGAAGAAAAAGGAGACGCTTCAGTCAACCATCGACTCTTAAAACGTCTCTTAAGTGGTGAGATAAAGGTGGGACAGATTCTGCTTTTGACGACCTGAGGCGAGCTAGGCTAAACCAAGACATTTCAATTCTGTCAGAATCTATTAGTCATTCTCCATTAGCCGTTAGCATCTCCTCGCGTAGCGCTAAAACCAGTTCTCCAGCAGAGATCTTAATAGACAGAGAGTAACCGGAATGTAATGTTGTAAGATGTAAAATATGTAGAGGTAGTCAGTATTTGCAGAGAGAGGTACACAAGCTTTCAGACAGAGGCCCTACAACAGATGCGTCATCCGCATCTCAGACTGCAGTTCACTGCAGGTACTAGTTGTCTTCAGAGATACACAAACCCAGACAGATGCATACGGCTCCGTGTGGCACGTCCTCTGGCCCTGCGCTCCACACCCCTTTCCTCTGGTTGAATGCCATCGTTCTGTGGATGTGTAGCCTTTGTCCCATGGAATATTTGTGAAGATGCAGGATCACAGCGGGGCATTTAGGGCAGATTGAATGATGCAGTCACAATTAAATTACTCCATACTGAAGATCGGAGGAAGGAGGTGCTCATCTCAAGTCTGCCTCTCAATGAAAAGGTTATTGGGTAAATACGGCTGGTGCTTCGACACATTCAGCCCTTTCATCGCAACAGTATGGGAATTGTAGTCAAAAGGTCAAAACCAATCTTTCTGACTGAAGGGCAGGTCTGCGATTGATATGCTTGTATTTCAGTGATAGATTGAGTATGATGTGCTGCTTTTAAACATTCCATGAAAGGATTCTCTCGCTAATCTCACCCTCAATTTGTGTCTTTGTAGATTTTCCACAAAGTACTGGATGTCACAGACGTGTATAGTATGTGGGAAAGGAATGTTATTTGGCCTGAAATGCAAAACCTGCAAGTAAGTATACTGGATGAACTGCTGGGCCAGAGGCTTGGCTCTTTGATGTGGCGGTCAGTTCTGGAAGAACCTGCGTTTAAGGTCAGGTGTGCTGGGCTGGAGGTCTGCGCTGGAATTGAGGTCGGGTCTGAGTCCGGGGTTTGCTGGAATGGTGTCACAAAGCCATTACCAGTGTGCTCATGGATAAAGGAACGCCAGGCTCCACCCGCTGGGAGGGGGTGGTGCAAGCCCAGTGTGAACCCCTGGTGAGGAGCATGGGTGTAGCCCTGAATGAGGGGTGGATGTGTGAGGAGCCCATGAAATCAGGACTTATCCAATTAGTGGACTAACGTCCCTCAGCCAGCACCTGGAGCAGTGTGCATACCCATCACGTGTGTGCAGTGTGGATGGGGTGGGGGTTGTGGGATTTCCACATGACTCCCTGATGTGGTGGGTGATGCTGCCGTCACTGCCGTCAGTGAAGCCAAACACTCACGTTTGCAGTGCGTAATGGTTTGTGCTCATGATACGAATGTATGAATGTATGAATGTCTACTGGTGATACCAAAAGCTGATTATTTAAAAAACAACAAAAAAAAACTCCTTAGAAAATTTTAGCTATGTATGCATAAAGTTTATGTCACAGATTGTTTCTTTGATATATATTCTTTGATATTTCTCTACATTCCGGGTTAAAGTGAAGTTCCTCTATAGCCAAATGGACCTGTTGTTACCTGATCTTGCTGAACCAAGCCAGTAAGAACCCTGAATGCTATATGGAGTGGCAGGACTGATTGTGAGGACTGTTAGAAATCTCTGTTAGATGAGAGTCCCAGATGCACATCTATGGAGTCAGAACACAGCGGTTGTTGCCATCCTGAAATATTTTGAGTTAACATCCAAATGATGATGATCCAATCATGTTTATAAGTCATTTGCTTTTAAGCACATCAAATGCATCTTAGGATTCAAATACTCTAAATTGTCTTTGCAATCGTGCCTAGAGTTTCAAATGCACATAATTATCATTATCATTAAAAACAGATTATTTGAATAAATTAGGTGTGGGATCATTTCATCAGTCTTCAGTATTAAGGATAAAGACAGTTTAGTATGGGCTTGTTCAGCACAACTGACTCTGATGTGTTAGACATGACGCTCTTACGACAGCTGAAGGTTCTTTGTCTTGATTTCATGTGTTAGGTTGAAGTGTCATAATAAATGTACCAAAGAGGCTCCTTCATGTCATTTGCTGATATACCATCGAGGAGGTAGAGACTCACTGAAAGGTATTTACCAGTTTATTCATTTTTCAACACCTCTCTGCTGAGATCATATTTCAGTCCTTTCCCTAAAATACCTGTTTTTAAAATAAACATGATACTGAAGGTTTTAAAACAGTATCAAGTTTTTCAAACTGTCTAAATCCTTTTTGTAAATGCTGAGAAAGCAGAAGAAGATAATCGAGAAGGTTTTAATATTATATTCACATTTTCTATTGTAATATAATGTAAAGAATGTTAAATATAATGTGTATTTTGCCCATGCAACTTCAAGCTATTTTTGTTGATTTTAGAAAACATTCATGACTGGTTGCAGTCTTTCCTGTTGTTTTCTACACCTTAACCTTAATCTTAGTTTTAGTCTTAATCTTGGTTCTCGATGACTGTCCACTGACTTGTGCTCACATCCTTCTTTGCTGCCTCACCCTTTTTATCCTTGTTTCCTTTTGTCCCTTGTTTTTCTCTTTCTTCTAAAGATCAAGGAACGTCTCAAGGTAATACAACGTGTGTCTGTGAGTGGTGATACCATCAGCGTGTGTCTGTGAGTGGTGATACCATCTGCGTGTGTCTGTGAGTGGTGATACCATCTGCGTGTGTCTGTGAGTGGTGATACCATCAGCGTGTGTCTGTGAGTGGTGATACCATCTGTGTGTGTCTGTGAGTGGTGATACCATCTGCGTGTGTCTGTGAGTGGTGATACCATCAGCATGTGTCTGTGAGTGGTGATACCATCTGCGTGTGTCTGTGAGTGGTGATACCATCTGTGTGTGTCTGTGAGTGGTGATACCATCTGCGTGTGTCTGTGAGTGGTGATACCATCAGCGTGTGTCTGTGAGTGGTGATACCATCTGCGTGTGTCTGTGAGTGGTGATACCATCTGCGTGTGTCTGTGAGTGGTGATACCATCAGCGTGTGTCTGTGAGTGGTGATACCATCTGTGTGTGTCTGTGAGTGGTGATACCATCTGCGTGTGTCTGTGAGTGGTGATACCATCAGCATGTGTCTGTGAGTGGTGATACCATCTGCGTGTGTCTGTGAGTGGTGATACCATCTGTGTGTGTCTGTGAGTGGTGATACCATCTGCGTGTGTCTGTGAGTGGTGATACCATCAGCGTGTGTCTGTGAGTGGTGATACCATCTGCGTGTGTCTGTGAGTGGTGATACCATCTGTGTGTGTCTGTGAGTGGTGATACCATCTGCGTGTGTCTGTGAGTGGTGATACCATCTGTGTGTGTCTGTGAGTGGTGATACCATCTGCGTGTGTCTGTGAGTGGTGATACCATCAGCGTGTGTCTGTGAGTGGTGATACCATCAGCGTGTGTCTGTGAGTGGTGATACCATCAGCGTGTGTCTGTGAGTGGTGATACCATCTGTGTGTGTCTGTGAGTGGTGATACCATCTGTGTGTGTCTGTGAGTGGTGATACCATCAGCGTGTGTCTGTGAGTGGTGATACCATCAACGTGTGTCTGTGAGTGGTGATACAATCAGCGTGTGTCTGTGAGTGGTGATACCATCAGCGTGTGTCTGTGAGTGGTGATACCATCTGTGTGTGTCTGTGAGTGGTGATACCATCAGTGTGTGTCTGTGAGTGGTGATACCATCAGCGTGTGTCTGTGAGTGGTGATACCATCAGTGTGTGTCTGTGAGTGGTGATACCATCAGCGTGTGTCTGTGAGTGGTGATACCATCAGCATGTGTCTGTGAGTGGTGATACCATCTGTGTGTGTCTGTGGGTGGTGATACCATCTGTGTGTGTCTGTGAGTGGTGATACCATCAGCGTGTGTCTGTGAGTGGTGATACCATCAGTGTGTGTCTGTGAGTGGTGATACCATCTGTGTGTGTCTGTGAGTGGTGATACCATCAGCGTGTGTCTGTGAGTGGTAATACCATCAGCGTGTCTGTGAGCACTACTGACATGGTGGTGGGTTTCCTTTTGCCCTCTGTACATGCTCACAGCCTCAGTGAAGCTGTCTGTCCAACCTGCCTCTCAGGTTTTGACTCGCATGACTGATGGGCAGTTTAGATCTAATAAAGTCCCTTTCACACCAGCGACCTGTGCAGTTTACGCCTTCTAAAGCGCTTATGGAGACATGAAAACGGCCCTCCTCTGTGGCACGTCTTATATAAGCAGTTATGACATTTTTTCATTATTGCATGAAAGTCTGACAGCTCATATAAACATATTATAATGTCTTTGTGTAGCAACCTTAAATTATAATGTGACAAGTTGGTTGAGTTTTTTTTTTTTTTTAAGTTGTTGTTACCATGACCACTGTTTTTCCGTTACCTGGACAACAGCCTCCTGTTCCCATGGATACTGTGTTTTCTTCCCCCCTCTCCCTCTCTCAGCTCGTCAGCTTGTCAGGACGGAGTCAGTGCCGTGTGACATAAACAACCCGCTCAGGTACACAGACCTGCACATCAGCCAGACTCTGCCCAAAACCAACAGAATCAACAAGGTGAGTCTCAGTGAAAGCAGCTAAGCACTGCATCACATTAGCACTGAAGTTAGGTGCCACTTTAGGGGAAAAAAGAGTTGCCATGATTTATTAGAGCTAACCTAACCTCACTAACTTGTTTGTTGTGATTGTTAGTACCGTACAGCAGCGTTAAAAGTGAATGTTAGTTGTCTGCTCAAGCAGTCTGTGTGTGTATGTGTGTTCGGAAAGACAGCATTAACCTGACCTGAGAAACGAGGGGTGTTGAAGGATATAATCACCAGGGGTGTCCAACATAAACACACGTTTGTAGCTGCACTGGCAGTTTGATTCTGGGAGAGATTATGGAGGAACATGGATGCTAAGGAGTGCAGGTGTGACGATAATTCCACTGACCATTAATAACAAAACTATTTAAAGATTCCAGTCACATTTATATTAGAATTGTGGCTCAGATTGAAATAGACTTTTTTATTCTTCACATGGTGCATTAAATATCCGTACATTGTTTCTGTTATTGTTGTTTGGTCATTGACATGCAACTTTATTTAATTCCCTTTTTGATAGATAGAGCCACACAGCCACACAGTTCTGCATTAAATGTGTGTGACTGTATTGGAGAGAGATCTGTATGATAGATCTGATGCTTTGTGTGTATCTACGTGTTTATGTGTGTCCCTCCAGTATTTGTTTGTATTAGTCTCCAACTTTCAGGCATCTTTTTTATTATAATACCATCTCACATTTGCTGGCATTATTTTTATGGCTCTCTGCTTAATAAAATACTGTTAAATTTTATAGAAGAACATGTCACTGTTTGGGCAATGTAAAAGAGTATGTGAATGTATGGTGCAGATGTGAGTGATTTATGTGAATGTGGTGTGTGTGAGAGCATGTGGATGCTTGTGTGTGTGTGTAAGCATACTGGAAAGGTATTTTTTGGCTGGGTATCAGGCCCTGGGGCCCAGAGCCGTGTTGGCTTCAACGTTGCCACACTGCTGTTGGGTTCTGGATGAAACTCTTCTGGGTGGGCAGACAAGCGTTCGCTGGTGCCAGAACACTAATGAACTGAAATGACAATTCTGCTTCTCAGTCCTGAATATCTGATACTTAAGACTATCTGTCTTTCTCTCTCTCTTTCTTGTTCTCTTGCTTTATATTCTATCTGTGGTTCCCTCTCTTTATATGCTGTCTGTAGTCTGTGATTATCTCTTTATATTCTGTCTGTGGTCTGTGATTATCTCTTTATATTATTCTGTGGTCAGTGATTATCTCTTTATTTTCTGTCTGTGGTCGGTGATTATCTCTTTATATTCTGTCTGTGGTCTGTGATTATCTCTTTATTTTCTGTCTGTGGTCGGTGATTATCTCTTTATATTCTGTCTGTGGTCTGTGATTATCTCTTTATATTCTGTCTGTGGTCTGTGATTATCTCTTTATTTTCTGTCTGTGGTCGGTGATTATCTCTTTATATTCTGTCTGTGGTCGGTGATTATCTCTTTATATTCTGTCTGTGGTCTGATTATCTCTTTATATTCTGTCTGTGGTCTGTGATTATCTCTTTATTTTCTGTCTGTGATGATCTCTTTATTTTCTGTCTGTGGTCTGTGATTATCTCTTTATATTCTGTCTGTGGTCTGTGATTATCTCTATTTTCTGTCTGTGGTCTGTGATTATCTCTTTATTTTCTGTCTGTGGTCTGTGGTTCTCTGTGGTCTGTGGTTCTCTCTATTTATATGCTGTCTGTGTTTCTCTCTCAGGACCACATCCCTGTGCCGTACCAGCCGGACTCCAGCAGTAACCCCTCCTCCACCACCTCCTCCACCCCCTCATCCCCAGCCCCGCCCCTCCCTCCCAGCGCGACCCCGCCCTCTCCACTCCACCCCTCCCCTCAGAGCATCAGACAGTCAAAACAGGCGAACCTAACAGGTGCACGCTCACACACACCCCACCATACCCAAACATACTCCAGCTACACACACCTTAAGAGATTAAAAACTTTCCTATAAAGGGTAGATGTCAAAGCATCGCTCTCTTCTGCTAGAAGGAAATAAAGTATGAAACAAAGAATTTCGTAGAAAATCAGCCCACTAACCCTACCCTGTTATGTTTCTTTCTCTCGCTCAGCATCTCATTACTACAAATACAAGCAGCAGTTCATCTTTCCTGGTAAGCGTATGTTGCCAGTACCGATAATGCAACCTGACAGGCCAGCGATGACTCTTTTGATGTTAATTTTTTTGCCGCCTTTCCTCTAAGGCGCAAAGAACCCCCCCCCCCCCCCCCCCCCCCAGTCTGGCCGCACTAATGATGGCCTCATAAGGTGTCCTCCTCTCTTACTCCCTAACTAAGGGTTCGTGAGGGCACCTGCTTTCTGTAACACAGGCAGTGTTACAAGAGCTTTTGCTGAATATGCGGGCGAGTCTTATGGATGAAGGCCTCAAAGCTGGTAGATAGGCCTTTGATTGGTTAAATTAGACTTCTGGTGAGCTTTGAATATTGCTGTCTGATTTTTATTCTTTCTTTTTTTGTCTGCATGAATACTTGATAAATTTGTCCATTTTTCACAGGCATATCAATTGTGACAAATCTAAAATCAGCTGGATGGCAGCTGATAAAGTCTAATTTATTTCCTTGATGCCCCTGACTTGACTTGTGCGTGTGTTATTCAGATGTGTCTCCAGAGGTTCCCAGCAGACCGCCCCAGCTGGTCTTACTCCCTGTGCTGTCAGAGCCTGGGTAAGTCTGTCTGTGTGTGTGTGTGACATGTGTGAAAGTAACATGTGCGTTATAAATATATCCATATTAAAATGTACTCCAGTTGATTCACACATTGCTATGCAAATCAAAATGCCAAAATATTTTTTGTAATCTCTGTCGTGTTGCTGTGAAGCAGCGTGCAAGTTTTGGGCTGTGGTCCGAATGCTCACAGATGCATCAGACACGTCACACCACTGATGTCTTTTTAATAGAGCATGTTGTATTTTTTATATGTGTATTTTGGAGAAACTAAACTCTTGAAGCAAATAAATATTTGGGGAGACAAAAAGATGGAAGATGTTCACACTGCAATGATAATGTCAGCTGCATGTCTTTTTATGAAGACATGGGTCCATTAACCTCCCTGTCCTCTTGTATTAATGGAATTCCTGTGTACAAACTCTTTTGCTGTGTTACACAGGTCAGCTTCCACCTGTGTGTGGTCTGATTACAGCAACACTGCTTCACACTTCTGCATCAAACTGTTTTTGCCACAATCCTTACGATGGCAAACGAGATGCTTGTTGCAGATCACATTGGTGTCTCGTCTTCCTGACAGGGCGGGGCAAGCATGTTCACGGCGTCACGCAACACACCTGTGAAGACACAAACACAGGGGTGTGAACAGACCGGTCCGTCCTAATTAGTAGCAGAAACCCTCCCATACTGCTTGGCTGGTCAAGTGGCCTTGGTCTGCCGATCCTGAAGAGTTAGAGGCTAATGACCAGTCCCTCTGTGTACTGGAGTGCCCAGTGATTATGTTTGAAGCCCCCGACGGCCGCTATAGAAACACGCCGGTCCATTCGAACTGTGCGGCAAACACTGCGACCTCAAACTGAGTAATTGTTGGCAATTCGAATCCCAGAGCTATTAACAAAGCGAAAGGTTACAGGACATTGATCGCTTTCTGAAATGGGCTCACTTCGGAGAGCACGTTACTGAAGGGTGTGCAGGATCTCTCTCTGATCTTTTTGAGATTAAGCCCACCGATGTTTCATTGATGCAGTTCCTCTTGCAAATGGCCCAACTTCATTAACTCCTTCCCAAAATGACAGTCTTCGGAAGTCTTAAAAGCAGCAGTCACCCCAAAACGTAATAATGTGAGTCGTTAATGTGAAAACTGTTTGGATTCATTTAACCAGCCAGCACCAGAGTCTCTAGTGTTCATTAGCCATGTAGCAGAGAAATGACTGTTGCTGAAATACACAAAACCAATTAAACTGCAGTATAATAATCCATTTTAACAACCATACAGCAAGAATTCTAGGCTGTACTGACTTATGAGTCTATGAGCCTGCATTCAGAACTAGTGAACCTTGGCTAAGTTCTAAACCCCATTTATTGTCTACTAGCACACATCCTCTTCAGGGGGTCCTTAGGACTGGAGCTGAGAACCTTGGCTTTAAACTGTTTTCACTTCATACAAATTAAATCATAGACCGGAGAAGAATATCCCTTTTGTGCGCAGTAAGGAAATGTCACAGTTCTTTTAAAAGGTGCAAAACAAAAGAGTTGGGGCAGTTATCATGAGTCTACTGGCGCTAGCCCCATGCGTACGCAGCCATCTGTGCTTGGGAGTCTAAGAGAGCAAATGGAGGCTCTCCGGGATGCCGTGACCGGCCCCTGGCCGATGACAGCGATGCCAGACGCCCGCGGATGTCTGACTGGGGCAGGCAGTGTTTTACTCCGAGTGTGTTTTTAAGATGTACTCACCTGAAAGCTCCATGGTTGGGTGGTGTTGTGAACTACAACTTCAACTACTACAAGTACTACAGCTACAAAGCGGTAGTGACTGCCGTCTCTTTCTCTTTTTGTCTCAACAGTAACAAAGGAAACCCTGTTCTCCAGATCGAAGTTCAACCTACTTCTGATGTGAGTCATGCTTATGGGTTTAACCATGTGGGTTTAAGCACAACCTAAACTGTGTGTGTGTGTGTGTGTGTGTATTAATGAGCAAATCAGATTATTTTCAGTTTTTCCACGATGCTTGATAATGCAGGTGGATATTACTGTATGTACAGTCCTTCAGGATATACAGTACTGTATGTATTTATGTAGTTATCGCTTGCATTGTGTGTATTGCTGGTACAGTCATAACCTCAGCGGCCCAGTGGAAGGTCAGTCAGTCAGTCAGTCCAGAAGACTGTCTGCTCCACCCTACCTCCTTCTGCTTTCTTGTCCTTCATCTTAGACTGCGAAGCCTCATTGTCTGTCTCTACGGTGATGTCTCAGAGTGTCTGTCCAGCCCTGAAATGTCTCAGTGGATGATCTGATTTTCTTTTCCTGTCAAGAATGAAGACGGAAACGACGAGGCGGAGGACTCGGCGGACGAGTTCGAGGAGATGAACCTCTCGCTGCTGTCGGCGCGCAACTTTCCACGCAAGGCCAGCCAGACCAGCATCTTCCTGCAGGAGTGGGACATCCCCTTTGAGCAGCTGGAGATGGGCGAGCTGATCGGTAAGGGCCGCTTTGGCCTGGTGTACCGGGGCCGCTGGCACGGCGAGGTGGCCGTCCGCCTCATCGACATCGAGCGTGACAACGAGGAGCAGCTGAAAGCCTTCAAGCGCGAGGTGATGGCGTACCGCAACACACGGCACGAGAACGTGGTGCTCTTCATGGGAGCGTGCATGAGCCCGCCGCACCTGGCCATCATCACCAGGTGAGTGCCGTGGTGACCGCCCAAGCCGGGAGACTCCCAGGTGACATGGTCCTTTTTCAGCAGATCAAGGACGATTGTGTCACTGTTCCTGGTTTTGCAACGGTTTCTAAAAATTTGATGCCCACAAAAAAACTATTTGCATTACAGCAGTGAAGATGAGCAATTGTTTTGTATTTTACACCAGAGCAGAAGGATTTAAACAATACTACCACAGCCCAATAGATTATTGGTGTTATGTGGTCTGGTCACACAGATGACCTCCTTCACCCCAAAGCTGAACGGTATCATGGCTGTGATATCCGGGCCTGCAGCAAAATGAAAGCAATCGAATCTGATTTCTGCTTTTTTAGATTGATAGCTGCTTTTATTGCATGTGAAAAAAAAGGTCAAATACTACGATCTTTCAATTTAAAGCACTTAACCAGGACGAACCTACCAAATTGAAATGGAGAGAAAGGCATTAATTCTAGAGAAAAATCAAAAGGAACATAAATATTGATTGTTTACCTTTGGGTTGCCATGACTGACTTCATTTTCATTGGTTTTCAATTTGAGCAACACCAGGGTGTTTACCTGCGAATCTTCATTGTTTTCCCCATGTGCTGTGGACCCATTTTAGACGGGTTCAGGGAACTGGGGAGGAGCTGGAGACACTAGCTCTAATGAATATGGAGTAAAGCAGAGCAAGTAGATGTGGGATTGGACAGACACGTGTCACATGGTAAAGTTGGTGACCCACCCCCAAATGAGATCAGGTTACACTTGAACTCTCATCAGTTGATTTAAAGGTGAGAGTGTCTCTTGCACAGAGAACTCGGTTTGTGTTTGTGTAGAATACCGAGCAAATTTCCACAGTCACTTTGGAGACAAACTTGAATTCAATGAAATTTAAGCTGTAAGAAATGCAGAAAGCAGCCTACATTTTTCTCCTGGAGGGCCAGAAAATCTAGCAGAGATTGGCAGACTCACCTAATGAACTTAGTCACTGAGGTTACCTCAAAGATGGCTGAGCTCACTACACTTGCTGTCCAGGACTGGAACCGAGGTGTAGACTGTACTGCAGTGCACAACCTGTGTTTCTCTTCCAGCCTGTGTAAAGGGAGGACGCTCTACGCAGTAATTAGAGATGCTAAAGTTATCCTGGACGTCAACAAGACCAGACAAATCGCACAGGAGATGGTTAAGGTATGACCCCACTCACTTCATACACTGTAAGGATAGAAGACCTGTATTGCTAGCTGATGACTCTTGTTTTCATATTAATAGCTACAGTTCCAGAGATTTTTTAATATTCATAATTGATCCTGGCTTGCCAGATGTTTGACTGTTTTGTGCAGAACATTTGTAGCTGTTGTTCTAGAACACATCGGCAAGTCATTTTGTGTCAAAGTTCAGCAGTTTGTCAAATGGAACTCGTAGAGTACTGTAATATACCGCATATATTTATGAAATTTTAACAACCTGCAAAATGCAGCATGGCTCTAAAACAGCATGGTTTCGTCTGTTACGTTGATCTGACATTTTGCGCGTTTTGCGTGACATTTGTCTGACATTTTTGCATGTGTGTTTTTGTGCAGGGTATGGGGTATCTGCATGCCAAAGGCATCCTTCACAAGGACATAAAGTCTAAGAACGTCTTCTATGACAACGGCAAAGTCGTCATTACTGATTTTGGACTCTTCACCATATCTGGCGTCTTACAAGCAGGAAGGTATGTTGACAGAGTAATTCATGCACTTTAGTTTCTGAGGTAAATTTATTTGTTCAAGTGTGTTTAGTAGGCCTAATACATCTTTATAATGTATTCACATATGCAGCACACACACACTGATCTGGGATCATTTCTGAGTGAATGAAAACAGGTCTGGCTGTCATGATTTTTATATACATTAATTAGTTTATTCAGTTTCTTTGCTGAAGCATTAAAACTGTTTTCCGCACTTTCTCACAGTAGTGTTTGTCTACTGCAGATGTGGCATTTGAACCACAGAGACAACATGGCCCACAAACTCCTGTGAATCTCACCTCTGAATCTCCAACACAGTGTCCAACACATGTACATTAGCACTTACACTGTCACCCCCCCCCCCCCCCCCCCCACACACACACACATCTTACATATACACCATATCTCCCACATACACTCTGTCTTACATACACACTCTGTCCCAGCACAGACATAACCGCACAAAACCTTCCTTCCTGTCAGCGTAGCACTCACTGCGGTCACCTCTGGGTCACAGACTCACCTGGGCTCAGACCCGTGTACATCCCTACCACTGGTGTTCTGTGTTTCACAAGGGTTTTGAAACAGGTTGTGATCTGAGGAGTTCCAAGATTTACAATTTTCAAAACAGCAATTATTCTCTAAATGAGTGGCGCACCAATGTTTCTGCCGGTGTTAAGGTTATTCATAAAATTATTAAAACAGACAGATGAACCCCGTGTCACTTTACTTGGTCCACCTACCAAGTTCATGCATTTCGTAGGTTTACAGGTACAGACTGTAGTAGTCCATTTGTTGCATCCACAGCGGTCTCGCGCTTTGATCGGTACCGACAGGAAACGGAAGCCCCGTTCCAGCTTTCAAGCTGCCGGTGCTGGGTCTCGTGTCTGCTTTGGTGTACCTTCTCCCTTTTAAAACGTTTCCGTTGGCAAAGGAGGCAGTGAATCAGGATTCTAGATGGAGAAATATGACAAACACGCACACCCACCGGCTCCTCTCATTACGCGCCTGCTTTACCGCGAGTTACCGGGACAAATGGACTTCCGTTAGAGATTGCGTTGCCAACATTTGTTGTTCGAGTCATTTTGGTTCCGTTTTAGCTAATGAACCCACTTCGATGAAGAGCCCCGCCGCCGTGTGCATTATATTAGTTTATACGGGAGCAAAGGAGGCCACGTGGGGATGGAAAATGTACCAGCCCGGCATAGATCCAAATAATAACCCGGTACCGCAGCGCCCTCCGGCTCCGCAGCGTTTAGCGTTATTCATACGAGAGATTCTACCTTCATATTCAATGAAGACATACAATTACATCACGGGCGCGCGCGATTATGCGTGCGTGCGTGCGATCCTACAAAGCGTTTGAAAGGTGTTGAAGGAAAACTTTTCGGTGTGCTGTTTGAGGGCACACTGGAAATAAATACAGTTTACTTGCGTAAAAAAGTAAAACCAGGGGTTGCCCTGTGGTCTGATTGTCTCTGCGTTTATTTCCATAATTTGAAAGTCGTTATCCAAGGGAAATCTTTAGCGCACATTGGCTTTCATTGCACTGAAATGTCATTAGTGGCGCAAGTAACGCTATTAAGTTGAACAACCAGATGTAAATGAAGTTAGCACAACTAAAGCAAGTTAAAGCCATAGTGGAAGTGAACTCTGATGCGTTAGGCGAGTATCAGGTCGCTGGGAATGGCAGGCAGCGTCAGGGCGCGCAGGCCTGTGGTGGTTGTGCCGCTTCGCAAGCCTGAAGCCTGGTTGAGTCATCATAAATCTGCATTAATGAAGAGTCGTGATACCGGAGTCCCGGCGCACAACCACGGCTGAATTACTCCTCCATCCATAGCGTAATTTATGGAAGAAAAAGGGAGAACATTAAGAAACCACGAACAAAATGAAAACAGACTATTATGAACTGTCAACCTACTCGCTACTTCTGTTTTGAATGTCTCTCCCAAATGGGTTAAATTATTATTTTAATAGTCAAATTATATGTTATGATTATATATTAAAGACCAGTTTAAGCTTTCTGATGCATGTTTGAATTTGGCTTTCCTATCCCTCTTTTAGCTTCTTTAACTTGTATTTTTGTCTAAGGCTCTTATGAGATAAGGAGAATGTCTTTTTGTATCCGGTGCATTTGTAGACACTTGACTGTCCCGATAAAAGGTTTTAAAATTTTTATCTCTCTCTCTCTCTCTCTCTCTCTCTCTCTCTCTCTCTCTCTCTCTCTCCCTCCCTCTCTCCCTCTCTCTCTCTCTCTCTCCCTCTCTCTCTCTCTCTCTCTCTCTCTCTCCCTCCCTCTATCTCTCTCCCTCCCTCTATCTCTCTCTCCCTCCCTCTCTCTCTCTCTCCCTCCCTCTCTCTCTCTCTCTCTCTCCCTCCCTCTCTCTCCCTCTCTCTCTCTCTCTCTCTCTCTCTCTCTGCAGTAGGAGGGAAGATAAACTCCAGATCCCCAGTGGCTGGCTGTGCCATCTTGCCCCTGAGATCATCTGTCAGCTCTCCCCTGAGACGGCCGAAGACCAACTTCCCTTCTCAAAGCAGTCGGACGTCTTTGCCTTTGGGTGCGTCTCCCCCTGAACTGGGTAGAGCGGGACAGAGAGTTGCACCCCAGAGAGGAAACATGTGTGCTACAGATACAACCTACAACATAGCAAGTCATACATGGATACAGAATTACACAATTCTGTGCAAAATGTTCTGTATTGTTGTACACCGTATGCACAGTTTTCAAAGTAAGAGCTGATATAACCAAATCATGCTGTAAAACACCAGACCAAAGATCCAGGGACACAGTGCACTGTGTGGATAATGGAGGGAGAAGATGGGGTAGATTGTTCAGCATTTCATGTAGGTTTTGGCCTTCAACCATCTCATTTGTGATTCTAAAACATTTTCTTGTGGCCATAGTAACTCCTTCAGGGCTAATAAACAGTTATCTGGAGGGGAAATCAATTATGTGCCTGGGTCTGGTGTCAGTTTCATTTCACATCAGTACGACGTGATGTGAAAAACCATCACAAAGGCTTCCGGATGAATTCCTGTTAATGAACTTGAGTTTCATTTGATTTCTGAACTGACTGAACTAAGGTATAAGTCACCTTGAAATTATTACTCACCATCAGCATTCAGCATCTTAATTTTTAAATGAGGAAGACACAAGACGAAGGCAGAAACTTGTGATGGTGTAATACAATGCAGCCCCTCAGTTCTGAGCGTTCCTCCAGGGATGCACTAAAGATGTCAGGTCTGTAAGGTTTTAGTTTTATCTTCCCTAAAATTTCTCATTGGTTGCCCAATGGAGGATGGGTTCCCTTCTGAGTCTTGGTCCTCCCAAGGTTTCTTCCTAATCCCCACCATCATAGGGAGTTTTTACTCGCCACTGTCGCCTTTGGCTTGCTCATTAGGGATCTGGACCCATACGATTGTAAAGCTGCTTTGTGACAACGTGTGTTGTGAAAAGCGCTATATAAATAAATTTGACTTTGACTTAATTGGAGATTCTAATAGCTACTTCCAGGTTCCTAGTTCATCGAATTTATAAGTTAGCTAATTTTTCCCTCAAGCAAATAAATGGATCTCAGTGCTTCTATAATGATGATTGCATGTTAGGGATTCAGCTCCTAACACAATTGGTTTCTGTGCCGCATCTTTATGGAGAATCTACAGTTCCGTCACTGTGGCATGTAGCTGGATTGTCACGTAATCTCCCCCAGCTGCTCAGAGCAAAGTCACTCTACCTAGAGGTGATGCCTCAGCGTGTCTCATTTTGTCCTCGGTTATTTTTGAACCATTCAGTGCTTACACACACTCATGGGTTAGTGAACAAGCGTTTCTGAAGTGGTCAGTCTGAGTTAATGGAGGCTTAATTGTGGGTCTTCATGAATGCCATTTTTGCTATTTGTACATACTGTGAACTATGGGAAATGTAGTTTTCAGTGGTTCTCAATGTACTAAATATATTTCGTCAATAAATATATTGAATAAGTGTGAGGAGGTTTTCAGGGTCGCTGTGAGAGATGACTGCCATGAACTGTCTGTCTGTGTCTCCCCCTCATTTCAAGCCATGATCTTTATTGAAGCCAGCGGTACATTTGTTAGTTGAATAGCAACATGCTTGACTTCCTGATTTGTAATTAGGTTTAATTAATGTTAAATTCAGTGAGGGGAGTTTGGACATGCCTGCACTCTATGGAAAACCAATGAAAGTTGAGTGCATCCCCTAACTTTTTAATCAATTATTATAGTCCTTAACCACGACAGGTACTACAGCTCTGGTTCAGTGAAGCGCACACGCACGCACACGCACGCACACGCACACACACACACACACACTCATACACACACACACACACACACACTCATACACACACACACACACACACACACACTCATACACACACACACACACACACAAGCACCTTCGAACTTGAATTCATGAGGATATCACCATATGTTATAGTGCTCTGTGATTTGGATTGAATGAATTTGTTTTTACATGTGCACACACCACCTCTACACACACACACACACACACACACACACACACACACACGTTCACAGCCCATAATGACTCCTCTCCGGTGTCTTTCAGCACTATTTGGTACGAGCTGCATGCCAGAGAATGGCCTTTTAAGAACCAGCCGGCGGAGGTGATTATATGGCAGGTGGGCAGTGGAATGAAGCCCAACCTGACTCACATCGGCATGGGCAAGGAGATCTCGGTGAGTGCCGCACAACACTCTGCACACGAGCTTGGACAGAAACCTTCCCGTGCAATAATTAAGATCTAATACACCCCAAAGACGGTCTTGCTCCGCGTTTGACTTCTTTTGCTCTCGTTTAGGACATCCTGCTCTTCTGCTGGTCACACGAGCAGGAAGAGAGACCCAGCTTCTCCAAACTGGTGGAGCTTCTGGAGAAACTCCCCAAACGCAACCGTCGCCTCTCCCATCCAGGACACTTCTGGAAATCAGCTGAGTATGTCAAATGAGCTTGTGTCCCCCCCCCCCCCCCCCCCCTCCCACTCCAAACCAAACCAAACACTAGGAAGTTCTACAGATGATGGGGTTGGTGTGTAGGACCCATTGCGGTGCGCTAAAGTGCTGTAATACGTTACTGCTCGGACAAAAAGCCCCCCTGAACTGACGTTGCGTTGACTGCTGGATTGTATGTGTATATCGCTGTATGCATATAAGGACGTTTCCCTAGCACACGGATCAGCTAGCACACACAGAGCTCATGTCATTCTGTTGTTTAATGTGTGGTCATGTATGAAAGACAAAAATATTTCTTTTTGATTTGCTTCTCTGTTCCTTTTGGTTATCTGTTGGATCTGTTTCTGTTGTACCAACTTAAACATTTATTTGTGATTAATTTCTCAATGTTATCTTTTGATGAAAATTTTATTTTCAGTCACATGCCATGTCATTCTGTATTGAGTACATTTACAGAGCATCTTTATGAACAAATGCCAGTTCTTTTGATTCTGTGTGAGTTGCGTCTGTAACGTTGTTTTTTATTTCTACAGACATAGCCACAGAGTGAATGTATTTATTTTCAGCCTTGAGAACTGTATTACTTAGACTTCTTTGATCATTGTTTCTTTTGTCTCAGTCACTGTCTGCTGTCTGTGAGCACATGATATTCCCACAGCCGTGTGGCGATGCTTTAGTTCATATGGGCCACACACCTTTCAAAGCAAAACCATAAGGACGTTGGTGGTTTCCTGCTCTCATTACTGCTGACTTAGAATGTGAAGCTGTTTCCTATTTAAGTAATCTTTGCCTACCAAGAATGAGAAGCATTTGAATATTGGCGAAATGAGTAACAGAATTATGCTTGTACATGTTATTATTAACACTTGAATTGTATCTTAACTGTGACGTACCCGAGTGCTACAGGAGTGAAACGCTGCTTCGGAGCTGGAGTGGGGAGATCTTAATTCTCACAACACTGGATATCTCCAAATGTTTTGAGCACACTTTGCACCATAATGTACACCATAATGTACACTGTGAGGCAGCATATGTCTGCATTAGGGGTTGTGTGCCATCAGTCACAGTGCATCATGTTTAAACCATTTGTAAATTATGAAACACCTATTACGGTTGCATGCACGTGTTTGCAGTGGAACATGCTCAGAAAACCACTTCATACTTTGTTGTTTAATGTTCAACTCGGCATGTTCGCTGAGTGTTAAACTGCTAAACGGCTTTAGCATACACTCTGGGGGCAGACAATCTGTTCACGCATACAGACATTCTTGACAGTTCCTAACAAGTTCCAGTGTGCAGACTGCTTATGGTTCCAGTGTGCAGACTACTTATGGTTCTGTTGCTGCTGTTTTCTGAAGTATTCAAGTCTATTTTAGGAGCACTGAAATTCAGATATTGTTTTGTGGGTCATTTATATTTGTACAGATTATATCTTTTAAATGCATGAGAGGCCCCATACGGATCTGTCCATGTTAACGAAATGAAGAAGAAACCTCAGATCCATTTCACAATAAAGTATGTAATTTATAGTGTTTAAATAGAGCATTATCATACACACCATACCTTTAAAATATGTTAGATGATAGATGTCTTAGTCAATGATTGTGATATTCTACTCATACCATATGCTGGATGAGGACTGGATAGAGATTCATTCCATCCTCAAAAAGAAAAATAAACAGTGGGAGGAGTTTTGAAGGAAGTAGGAGGAGCTTGTGAATGGCCATCTCCACCAGCAGTGTTGGTGCCATGACTGTTCACCATGACGTGGACGTGAGTTGTAATCCGTAGCTGTAAATGAATTCTCTCTATTTTGGGTGTCAACCAGAAGAAGAATGTATGAATTCATACCACACGTGTCTTTGCTTTCATTTTTCTTTTTTTCCCCACTCGCTTTATGTCTCTTTCATTGTCTTATGGACTTTAATTATAAATTCATGTCTTCTGTTATTGGTTTTTGAACTGTGTGCCGGTTGTCTGCCGCTCTGTTTTCTGTACTACAGCTTGTAGTTGTACAAATGCTTGTATTGCCCTTTTGCTGTCCAGCTTAGTGGTTGCTAGACTCATCGTGAGATCTTTCTTTGAATTCATTCTTTCTGAAATATGACAATAAAAATGTTCATTTTGGAATTTTATTTTGTTTTCAGTCATTTATTTTATTCCCCTTTCCCCTCTTTTCTATGTTTCCATGTGTTATGTTGAAGGAAATCGAAGCATTACGTAACTACCGTGCAGAAATGTCACGTTCAGTCTGCTTGCTGCGTTGCTGTGTGTTCTGTTAATTTTTACATCTTAATTTATATCTGTGTCCAGCTAACCTCCAAACCGTGTCGTAAGTGGTTTGAAACCGTAGTGTGATCCGTACAGTTATCACAATGATTCAGATACTTTTATGTTTGTGTGAATGAAAAGTGATCTAGTTCTTTTAAGACCTCCTTCTTTAAACCTGGCAAATAAACACCTCTCTGCCCAAATGGTTATAAGTGAGGATGATAACCTCCGTTTCCAACCTATGATTACAACCTGAGACTTCCAGGCTGTAATCACATACCTGATTCCACTGAAATAACTGCAATTACTATTACGCTGATGCTAAATTGATTATAGAGCTGTACATTAATAATAGCTGTTCTGAAGTGAAAATTAACCATCACTTTGCTGCTATATATCTGCAGCGCGGTAGTGAAGCAGGTCGTCTGTCTGGGCCTGATGGTCCCAGGTCCACTGTCTCCAAGGCCAGTGTGAGCTTGTTTGATTATGCTCCCTCAAAGGGGCAGAGTGCCAAGTAAGACCAAGGGTCAAAGGTCATAGTGCAGAGGGCTAAATTGGCTAATTGCCACCTTGTCTGGCCCTTGTTATGCTTGCTGTGTTTGCTACTTCAGTATGTGTGTGTGTGTGTGTGTGTGTGTGTGTGTGTGTGCGAATGTCTGCCTAGTGTGCATTTGTGTGTGTGTGTGTGTGTGTGTGTGTGTGTGTGTGTGTGTGTGTGTGTGAGGGTGGCAGTGGGATGGATTTGGCATTAAATTGGACTACGTGATAAATAAGGCATTTTCAGTGACAATGAGAGACTCTTTCCAGTCAGTGGATATAAAGTTGATGTGATGGTGTGTTTTATAAAAGAAAATCATTATACAGTAATAAAGCTCACTGTCATAACCGATATGGGCTATTATTATTTAACACTGAAGTAATTTTATGATCACTGTTTGAGGTTTTGATATTATATATTATTCTAACAGGATATTAACAGGAGAGACATCACAATGTGCTGAATCTATATGGATAGTTTTTTTTTGTAATTTAATGCTTCTAAACCCCAAACATTCAGTTGGCAGATCGATAAGTTTAGTGTATTGACATCTGAAGACGAGCTGATTAATTTCTCGCCATTCATGCATAAGGAGAAGGATTCACCAGACTTGAAGGGTCTTAAAGAAAACACCAATTCACCAAGAAACATTCACAATCTTGGGCATGTTCACTCTGCTCTCCAGGAGGGGTGGCATAGTACTATAGACTGTAGGTCGTAAGTGTTGAGAGTTGTGTGAGTCAAACACATGCATGTCAATACCTCTTCACATCTCTTGTGTACAAGAGGAATGAGCTAATAAACCATTTAAGAATCAAGAACATAGGAAAGTTCTAGAATGCCAGGTGAGTTAAGACAAAACAGTGCCACGGTTTAATGATATTCTGATGTATCAGAGACATGCATGCTCTCTTCTGCTATCTCCTAAGGTAAACGTCCTCACACACACACACACACACACACACACACACACACACACACAAACATAAACAAAAGCTTTCATCCTATCCAGAAATGTTTTTTTATATAGATGTATAGGCAGTAGAATTGGCAACTTAGCAATTTTGTGGCTATTTTTAGTGAATTAAGTAAAAAAAATGCATATATATAATATATATAAATATTAGGCCCAACCAGGGACCCAGACCTGAACCCTTTAACAGGCGTACTAGTCTCAGTCAGCCCCCCCCCCCCCCCCCCCAGTTTAGATGGTCTAGAACGTCCACCGTTTGTGTTTATCGATGTTTTGAGCCGTTGTTGTTCTGTTGGTGTTGAGCTCTCTGTCCTGTCCATGTTTGATTTCTCATACATTCTGAATGAGCTGCAGTGTGACTCAAGCGTAAAGCTAAACGTTCACCCTATTCCTCTACGAGTAGGCATATAGATGACATTTTGGGATGAGTGTGTGTGTGTGTGTATGTGTGTTTGTGTGCTGGGGGTGCTGTGGGAGTTAGAAAGGGATATTACTTCTAAGAGCTCCATGGATGAAGGAACGCACACACACTTTTGTGTGGGAGGACTTTCAGAACAATTTTGTGATTCAAATGACTAGTCTAAAAGTCACACAGTACCGTCCCGAAGTACGTGAGCTTTCCTGTACCTGCGGCACCTACACACTGTTTTAAGTTATTACTCATTAGCTGAGTGAGAGGGGGAGACTGGGGAGCGATGAGATGAGCAGGAGATAAACCGTATGTGGCTACAGGGATCAAGGGACCTCCAATACACCAACACACATTTCCATGACAGTGACCGACCCCCCCCCACCAAACATAAACACACACACCTCAAAAGTGTCATCTCCGCATCTCGTGCAAGTCTTCACAACTACAGTGATGTGGCACCTGCAGGCAAGGAAGACAACATCCCAGAGCAGAGACGTTCGAACGTAGAGCGAGCGAGAGGGGCGCTAGGCTGATAGAGGGGCGCTAGGCTGATAGAGGGGGGCGGCCCACTCTCGGGTCACGCGGCCTCCACCTGCTCCACCTGCTGTCAGTACGAGGTGGAGCTGTTGGTGTATTCTCCAGGGCCACTGCAGTGTTCACCCCCTAACCTGGACTCAGGCGAGGGCCTGGACTAAGGGACATGTAGGAGACATGTCCACGCCAACGCTCATGCACACCTGATCTACACACCTGAGCTACTCACCTGAATTAAACACCTGGGCTACACACCTGGGCTACACACATGAGTTACAATCCTGAACTACAAACCTGAGCTACACACCTGGGCTACACACCTGAACTATAAACCTGAGCTTCACATCTGATCTACACACCTGATCTACACAACTGAGCTACACACCTGATCTACACAGCTGAGCCACACACCTGAACTTCACATTTGATCTACACATTTGATTTGGGGCAGTCATGGCCTGGTGGTTAGGGAACTGGTCTTGTGACCGGAGGGTCGTGGGTTCGATTCCCAGACCTGAGGCCATGACTGAGGTGCCCCTGAGCAAGGCCCTTAACCCTCAATTGCTCACTTGTATAAAAATGAGATAAAAATGTAAGTCACTCTGGATAAGGGCGTCTGCCAAATGCCATAAATGTAAATGTAAATCTACACACCTGATCTACAAACCTGGGCTACAAACCTGAGCTACACACTTGAATTAAACACCTGAGCTACACACCTGGGCTACCCTAGGTACCCTAGCACAGGCTATTCAAATGGTTCACATGCAGACATCACATTTTTTTTTGTTCAAATGTATGGGCTTCATACACTACACACATCATATATAATATACATACATATGCATATTATAGCTTCACTATGTAAACATACTATGTTTGAACACACACTATACGTACCCACTGACAATTTTTCATTTACTACTAAATGATAAATGATTTACTACTGTTACACATATCAAATAGTGTGTGCATGTGTGTGTGAGTGTGTTTGTGTGTGTGTGCGTTTGTGCGTGTGTGTTCATGTTTGTGTGTGTGTTTGTGCATGTGAATATGTGTGAATGTGTATCTGTACATGTATGTGAGTGTGTTTGTGTGTACATGTTAGTGTGTAAGTGTGTTTGTGTGTGTGTGTTTGTGTGTGTACGTAGGTGTGTGTGTGTGTGTGTGTGTGTACGTAGGTGTGTGTGTTTGTGTGTGTGTGTACGTAGGTGTGTGTGTGTGTGTATGTGTGTGTGTGTATGTAGGTGTGTGTGTGTACGTAGGTGTGTGTGTGTGTACGTAGGTGTGTGTGTATGTGTGTGTGTTTGTGCATGTGAATATGTGTGAATGTGTATCTGTACGTGTATGTGAGTGTGTTTGTGTGTACATGTTAGTGTGTAAGTGTGTTTGTGTGTGTGTGTTTGTGTGTGTACGTAGGTGTGTGTGTGTGTACGTAGGTGTGTGTGTGTGTGTGTGTGTGTATGTGTGTGTGTTTGTGCATGTGAATATGTGTGAATGTGTATCTGTACATGTATGTGAGTGTGTTTGTGTGTACATGTTAGTGTGTAAGTGTGTTTGTGTGTGTGTGTTTGTGTGTGTACGTAGGTGTGTGTGTGTGTACGTAGGTGTGTGTGTTTGTGTGTGTGTGTACGTAGGTGTGTGTGTGTGTGTGTGTGTGTGTGTGTGTGTGTGTGTGTATGTGTGTGTGTACATAGGTGTGTGTGTGTGTATGTGTGTGTGTCTGTGTGTGTCTGTGTGTGTATGTAGGTGTGTGTGTGTGTGTGTGTGTGTGTGTGTACATAGGTGTGTGTGTGTGTATGTGTGTGTGTCTGTGTGTGTATGTAGGTGTGTGTGTGTGTGTGTGTGTATGTAGGTGTGTGTGTGTGTGTGTGTGTGTGTGTGTGAGTGTGTGTTCACTGGTATTTATCCATTGTTCTTGTCTGTGTTCTCCTTCTCTCAGGCTGTAGCGGTGATTTGGTGATTTGGTGATTCGGTGATTCGGTGATTTCGCCCCCCCCCCCCACTTCAACATCCACTCAGCTTCTCTCCGCCAGCACGCTGCTCTCGTCAGCAGTCATGTGACAAGATGTTTCCACTCTGATATCCTGTGATCTCTATAATGGTGGTGGTGTTAACTGCAGCACACAGCAGCCATCTTTGCTGGACGCTTAAGACTAGATTGAATGTCTTATCTCTTTTGGCTGTAGATCCCAACATCTCTCTGTCCCTCCACTGTTAACTGTGCTGGGCTTCAGATCCCAACATCTCTCTGTTAACTGTGCTGGGCTTCAGATCCCAACATCTCTCTGTTAACTGTGCTGGGTTTCAGCAGTAATCATTCTGGTTGCTTTAGGTTCTTTTTGCCATCTCCTTATTACATTACACTGACGGTTTTCATCACATACCACACAAAGCACAGCACATTCATTTCACACAAAATGCAAATTATTTTACTTTTAAAAGCACTGCTAACATTTCTCTTTTTTAAAACTTTCACAGACAATTTGAGATTCACGTGTGTCTCCTGACATAGAACGTCCTGCTCAAGGTTCATGTGTCTCCTGACGTAGACCGTACCACTCAAGATTCACGTGTGTTTCCTGACGTAGACCGTCCCGCTCAAGGTTCACGTGTGTCTCCTGACGTAGGCCGTCCCGCTCAAGGTTCACGTGTGTCTCCTGACGTAGACCGTCCCGCTCAAGGTTCACGTGTCTCCTGACATAGACCGTCCAGCTCAAGGTTCACGTGTCTCCTGACGTAGACCGTCCCACTCAAGGTTCACGTGTGTCTCCTGACGTAGACCGTCCCGCTCAAGGTTCACGTGTGTCTCCTGACATAGACTGTCCTGCTCAAGGTTCACGTGTCTCCTGACGTAGACCGTCCCGCTCAAGGTTTACGTGTCTCCTGACGTAGACCGTCCTGCTTAAGGTTCACGTGTCTCCTGACATAGACCGTCCTGCTCAAGGTTCACGTGTGTCTCCTGACGTAGACCGTCCCATTCAAGGTTCACGTGTGTCTCCTGACATAGACCGTCCTGCTCAAGGTTCATGTGTCTCCTGACGTAGACCGTCCCACTCAAGGTTCACGTGTGTCTCCTGACGTAGACCGTCCCGCTCAAGGTTCACGTGTGTCTCCTGACGTAGACCGTCCCGCTCAAGGTTCACGTGTGTCTCCTGACGTAGACCGTCCTGCTCAAGGTTCACGTGTCTCCTGACATAGACCGTCCAGCTCAAGGTTCACGTGTCTCCTGACATAGACCGTCCAGCTCAAGGTTCACGTGTCTCCTGACATAGACCGTCCTGCTCAAGGTTCACGTGTGTCTCCTGACGTAGACCGTCCCGCTCAAGGTTCACGTGTGTCTCCTGACATAGACCGTCCTGCTCAAGGTTCACGTGTCTCCTGACATAGACCGTCCTGCTCAAGGTTCACGTGTGTCTCCTGACGTAGACCGTCCCGCTCAAGGTTCACGTGTGTCTCCTGACATAGACCGTCCTACTCAAGGTTCACGTGTCTCCTGACGTAGACCGTCCCGCTCAAGGTTCACGTGTCTCCTGACATAGACCGTCCTGCTCAAGGTTCACGTGTCTCCTGACGTAGACCGTCCCGCTCAAGGTTCACGTGTCTCCTGACATAGACCGTCCTGCTTAAGGTTCACGTGTGTCTCCTGACATAGACCGTCCCGCTCAAGGTTCACGTGTCTCCTGACGTAGACCGTCCCACTCAAGGTTCACGTGTGTCTCCTGACGTAGACCGTCCCGCTCAAGGTTCACGTGTGTCTCCTGACGTAGACCGTCCCGCTCAAGGTTCACGTGTGTCTCCTGACGTAGACCGTCCTGCTCAAGGTTCACGTGTCTCCTGACATAGACCGTCCAGCTCAAGGTTCACGTGTCTCCTGACATAGACCGTCCAGCTCAAGGTTCACGTGTCTCCTGACATAGACCGTCCTGCTCAAGGTTCACGTGTGTCTCCTGACGTAGACCGTCCCGCTCAAGGTTCACGTGTGTCTCCTGACATAGACCGTCCTGCTCAAGGTTCACGTGTCTCCTGACGTAGACCGTCCCGCTCAAGGTTCACGTGTCTCCTGACATAGACCGTCCTGCTCAAGGTTCACGTGTCTCCTGACGTAGACCGTCCCGCTCAAGGTTCACGTGTCTCCTGACATAGACCGTCCTGCTCAAGGTTCACGTGTGTCTCCTGACGTAGACCGTCCCATTCAAGGTTCACGTGTGTCTCCTGACATAGACCGTCCTGCTCAAGGTTCATGTGTCTCCTGACGTAGACCGTCCCACTCAAGGTTCACGTGTGTCTCCTGAAGTAGACCGTCCCGCTCAAGGTTCACGTGTGTCTCCTGACGTAGACCGTCCCGCTCAAGGTTCACGTGTGTCTCCTGACATAGACCGTCCTGCTCAAGGTTCACGTGTCTCCTGACATAGACCGTCCAGCTCAAGGTTCACGTGTCTCCTGACATAGACCGTCCAGCTCAAGGTTCACGTGTCTCCTGACATAGACCGTCCTGCTCAAAGTTCACGTGTGTCTCCTGACGTAGACCGTCCCGCTCAAGGTTCACGTGTGTCTCCTGACATAGACCGTCCTGCTCAAGGTTCACGTGTCTCCTGACGTAGACCGTCCCGCTCAAGGTTCACGTGTCTCCTGACATAGACCGTCCTGCTCAAGGTTCACGTGTCTCCTGATGTAGACCGTCCCGCTCAAGGTTCACGTGTCTCCTGACATAGACCGTCCTGCTCAAGGTTCACGTGTGTCTCCTGACGTAGACCGTCCCGCTCAAGGTTCACGTGTGTCTCCTGACATAGACCGTCCTGCTCAAGGTTCACGTGTCTCCTGACGTAGACCGTCCCGCTCAAGGTTCACGTGTCTCCTGACATAGACCGTCCTGCTTAAGGTTCACGTGTGTCTCCTGACATAGACCGTCCCGCTCAAGGTTCACGTGTCTCCTGACGTAGACCGTCCCACTCAAGGTTCACGTGTGTCTCCTGACGTAGACCGTCCCGCTCAAGGTTCACGTGTGTCTCCTGACGTAGACCGTCCCGCTCAAGGTTCACGTGTGTCTCCTGACATAGACCGTCCTGCTCAAGGTTCACGTGTCTCCTGACGTAGACCGTCCCGCTCAAGGTTCACGTGTCTCCTGACATAGACCGTCCTGCTTAAGGTTCACGTGTGTCTCCTGACATAGACCGTCCCGCTCAAGGTTCACGTGTCTCCTGACGTAGACCGTCCCACTCAAGGTTCACGTGTGTCTCCTGACGTAGACCGTCCCGCTCAAGGTTCACGTGTGTCTCCTGACATAGACCGTCCTGCTCAAGGTTCACGTGTCTCCTGACGTAGACCGTCCCGCTCAAGGTTCACGTGTCTCCTGACATAGACCGTCCTGCTTAAGGTTCACGTGTGTCTCCTGACATAGACCGTCCCGCTCAAGGTTCACGTGTCTCCTGACGTAGACCGTCCCACTCAAGGTTCACGTGTGTCTCCTGACGTAGACCGTCCCGCTCAAGGTTCACGTGTGTCTCCTGACGTAGACCGTCCCGCTCAAGGTTCACGTGTGTCTCCTGACGTAGACCGTCCTGCTCAAGGTTCACGTGTCTCCTGACATAGACCGTCCAGCTCAAGGTTCACGTGTCTCCTGACATAGACCGTCCAGCTCAAGGTTCACGTGTCTCCTGACATAGACCGTCCTGCTCAAGGTTCACGTGTGTCTCCTGACGTAGACCGTCCCGCTCAAGGTTCACGTGTGTCTCCTGACATAGACCGTCCTGCTCAAGGTTCACGTGTCTCCTGACGTAGACCGTCCCGCTCAAGGTTCACGTGTCTCCTGACATAGACCGTCCTGCTCAAGGTTCACGTGTCTCCTGACGTAGACCGTCCCGCTCAAGGTTCACGTGTCTCCTGACATAGACCGTCCTGCTCAAGGTTCACGTGTGTCTCCTGACATAGACCGTCCCGCTCAAGGTTCACGTGTCTCCTGACGTAGACCGTCCTGCTTAAGGTTCACGTGTGTCTCCTGACGTAGACCGTCCCGCTCAAGGTTCACGTGTGTCTCCTGACATAGACCGTCCTGCTCAAGGTTCACGTGTCTCCTGACGTAGACCGTCCCGCTCAAGGTTCACGTGTCTCCTGACATAGACCGTCCTGCTCAAGGTTCACGTGTGTCTCCTGACATAGACCGTCCCGCTCAAGGTTCACGTGTCTCCTGACGTAGACCGTCCTGCTTAAGGTTCACGTGTGTCTCCTGACATAGACCGTCCTGCTCAAGGTTCACGTGTGTCTCCTGACATAGACCGTCCCGCTCAAGGTTCACGTGTGTCTCCTGACGTAGACCGTCCTGCTTAAGGTTCACGTGTGTCTCCTGACGTAGACCGTCCCGCTCAAGGTTCACGTGTGTCTACTGACATAGACCGTCCTGCTAAAGGTTCACGTGTCTCCTGACGTAGACCGTCCCGCTCAAGGTTCACGTGTGTCTCCTGACGCAAACTGTCCCGCTCAAGGTTCACGTGTCTCCTGGCGTAGACCGTCCCGCTCAAGGTTCAGGATGTGTCAGGCATGTCTGGACTGAGTGCTTAAGTTTCAGAGCTGGCCCTGATTTCACCATGTCTCGTTCAAACTAGTAGGACAAGAAAATGGCTGTTGACATTTACTGTCCATTGAAAAAAATCTAGGTCTATATTATCCATACATACATCTAATCTAATCCAATAATACACTGCTCAAACAAATAAAGGGAACACTTAAACAATACAATGTAACTCCAAGTCAACCACACTTCTGTAAAACCAACTTGGAAGCAACACTGATTGTGAATCAGTTTCACCTGCTGTTGTGCAAATGGAATAGACAACAGGTAGAAATGAGAGGCAATTAGTAATACGCCCCCTATAAAGGAGGTTCTGCAGGTGGTGACCACAGACCTTTTCTCTGTTCTCATCTTTTCTGGCTGATGTTTTGGTCACTTTTGCATTGTGTCAGTTATCTCACCATAGAGGTAGCCTGAGGCGGTGTCTACAACCCACAGAAGTTACTCAGGTAGTGCAGCTCATCCAGGATGGCACATCAATGCGAGCTGTGACTAGAAGGTTTGCTGTGTCTGTCAGCGTAGTGTCCAGAGGCTGGAGGCGCTACCAGGAGACAGGCCAGTACACCAGGAGACGTGGAGGAGGCCGTAGGAGGGCAACAACCCAGCAGCAGGACCGCTACCTCCGCCTTTGTGCAAGGAGGAACAGGAGGAGCAGTGCCAGAGCCCTGCAAAATGACCTCCAGCAGGCCACTAATATCCATGTTTCTGCTCAAACTGTCAGAAACAGACTCCATGTGGGTGGTATGAGGGCCCGATGTCCACAATTGGGGCTTGTGCTTACAGTCCAACACCGTGCAGGGAGATTGGCATTGGCGCCCTGTGCTCTTCACGGATGAGAGCAGGTTCACACTGAGCACATGACAGAGTCTGGAGACGTGACAGAGTCTGGAGATACCGTGGAGAATGTTCTGCTGCCTGCAACATCCTCCAGCATGACCGGTTTGGCAGTGGGTCAGTAATG